>NC_083227.1:37709531-37984531 GCF_032191835.1 Heteronotia binoei
TGTGCTATGGTCCACTAATAACAGAGAATTCTGCCAGCGCAATAAGCTTTTCCACTGGTGCAAAGAGGAAAGCTCTTCCATTAGTGAAGGATAAATAGAATCCAACCCTATGAGAGAAGTACTGTATATTAACAAAATGTTACATCAGGATTTTCAGCCTCAAATATTATTACAGGCAAAATTACAGCATGTGCATGTATATGGTTTTCTTCAAGCTTTTAACTGATATGTGTCATCTTTTTTCCACACTAGGGTTGTGCACCAATGGTGGGATTTGGGGGGCATTCCAGGAGTAGGTGGAGATGTCATCAGTGCACTGATGTCACCTGGAAGTGACATCATTGCATCAGGGGCAACATTCTATTTTTTGGGCAAAACTCTATGCTAAAATTGGCATCAAACCACAGAGTTTTGCTCAAAAAGCAGAGTCTCGCCCCTGACATTGCTGATGCAATGGTGTCAGTACTCGGAGACATCACTGTTTGGGGTTGGGTATTTCCCTGCCAGCTAGCTGATCGGCAGTGGGGAGGAGTGCACTAAAGTGGGGGATCTCCTGCCCAGTCCTGGGGAATGGTAAGCCTATTCCACACTGTCTTGTGGTTTACTCTCTCTCTCGGCTTGGCTTCGCGAACGAAGATTTAAGAAGGGTGCAATAGTCCACGTTTGCTGCAGGCTCGCTGGTGGCTGACAAGCCCTGTATGGCGAACTCTCCACCGGCCATCGAAATAGAGGGGCACCAAAGAAGAGGTACAAGGACTCCTTGAAGAAATCCCTTAGCACCTGTCACATCAACCATCACCAGTGGTCTGACCTAGCCTCAGATCGCAAAGCATGGAGGCACACCATCCACCAGGCTGTCTCTTCCTTTGAGAACACACGCATAGCTGGTCTTGAGGACAAAAGGATATTGAGGAAGAATCGCACTGCTACAGGACCAACCCTAAATCAGACTTTTCCCTGCAGCCGCTGTGGCCGGACCTGCCTGTGGTTTACTACTAGTCTGATAACTGCTTGGGAGCTATTTTTAGTGCTCTCAGTGGTTGTTTTATGCCTTTGGCTTGTTTTTTAATGATTTGTTTTTAACACTGACAGTTTATGCTGTCGTGTTTTATGATTTTATAGTCGTTTTTACTTGCAAGCCACCTATGTACTAGGAACAGTCCTTGTTTTCCAGTACTGTCCCCAGTATATCATAATTGGGGTGCTTTTTTACCTTGGGACACATGGCTTGTTAAACTGCTTAGCTGCTTGAAAAGTCATTCTTTAGAGCCCAGCTTCTTTCCAATTTCTAGAAGTTAAATCTGAGTGAGGAGTGTGTGCACTGTGCAAATGATGAATATTACATGTGAATGTAAGGACACGGGCGGCCGCTTCCCAGCCAGCTCCCTTTGAAGGGGGTGGGAGGGCTAGGCGAGGAGCAGCCGAGCAAGAACGCCCCTTGCCCAGCCCTCCCCCCCTCCTTCAGAGGGAGCTGGTTGGGCCAGCAGAGCATGCCTGCGTGATGACGTCACCTTAGGAAGAAGCGGGGGGGGGCACGGGGAAGAAGCGGGGGGGGGGGGGACAAGCCGTGGCCTAGGGGCGCCAGAACCCCTAGCACCAGGCCTGGTGAGTTCCCTAGAAATCAGCCAATAGTATCAAGAAATGGGCTGGGCAACAAGAATGAAAAAGGAGTGCAGGACTGTTGGTGAACGTTTCCAAAGGTGTTCAAACATGTGCAGACCTCATTAGCCATTTGCTGCTCAGCAATACTGGATGTTTATAATAAGAGAGCTGCCGTCTCACAGACCCATGTGGTTATTGTGTTGCAATCTTCAGAAATGATTTGGTTCCCATTCAGTCTCCCACAGAAGTTTGCAACTGGACCTAGTTCCTGCAATCTGCAGAACAAAGAAGGAAACCAACAGCATTTGTAAAAAAAAAAAAGTTATATCCAACCAGTGGATCCATCTTCTCCATGACATGTCTGTGTGTTTGTGTGTGTGTTTTAAAATTGCTGTCTCTTGAATTTCCTATTCAGTACGAATCCTGATTCAGGCATGCTTACTATGTTGTCCTGTCATGTGGTGTACCTTAAAGACCCCCTGTTCCTATATGAACTCACCCAACCATTATGGTCATCTTTGGGGGCCTGTGCTGGGAGCCTCATTATCTGAGTCCAGATGGCTGAGAATCCGTGAAAGGTTGTGCCAGCAAAACTATGGAATTCCCTCCCCAGGGAACTTCATCTCTCCCCATCTTTCACAAGTGGGAATGATTCCCCCCCTTTGCCATTCTCCTTCCTGTTTGTTTTAATTTGATGTTTTGCTTATATTCATTGTTTTTAAAGCTTACTTTAATGCCTTTTTAACTGTTCACCACTTTGAAGGCCTACAGTGGAAAGGCAGGGTACAGATGTTTTAAATCAATAAATATAGCAACATAATGTACAAATGCGCTGATGGCTGGTATCCCAGAGAAACATGTTGACTGACTCCGAGTGATACCAAAAAGGGCAGCTGCTGTGAGAGCCCTCTCAGCCCCACCCACCTCACAGGGCATCTGTTGTGGGGGAGGAAGATAAAGGAGATTGTGAGCTGCTCTGCGACTCTGAGATTTGGACTGCAGGGCGGGATATAAATCCAATATCTTCTTCAAACATGGCAAACAACAAAAGAAGGGTGGTGCTAGCAAAGACAATGGAGAACGCAAAGGCATAAAATTTCAGTAGCCATATTAAAGAAGTTTCATGGGCCACCCATTTTAGAGCAAGGCTCTTTAAATGAAGGTACTCACAATTTATCATCCAAGGGGGAGCCATCCAACCAGGTCCATTTTCTTTCAGGAGATATGGCCTTCAATCCAATCCACAGCAGCTGTGCTCCTTCCATAATACTTTGTATAAAAGTCTGGAAACAACACAACTGGTCTAGCGACACTGCGCAACAGGGTTTACAGATGTTACAGATAAACATGGCATGGATTCTGAGTGAAATCCCACATCTCAGTATTTTTATTTATTTTTCAGATTTATATTTCATCCTCCCCTCAGGCAGGCTCAAGGCAGATGACAGACAAATAGTTGGGCTATTCAGCATATTCATGGCACTTGGGGGTTTTTGGCCACTGTGTGGCACAGAGTGTTGGACTGGATGGGCCATTGGCCTGATCCAGCATGGCTTCTCTTATGTTCATAACATCAGCATTTGATAATTAATTCAAACAATTAGAACAGAAAAATTTAAAAACAGGTTGCACCATTTGTCCTGTGCACACTTGCAAACTAGTGCTGCTAGACTAAGACACTTCCTGATTCTTGCTAATCTAGAGCAGGAGATGTGATTATTAGTATTGCCATATCTGTCTTCCGCCATGCTCCCTGAAAAACAAGCTGCATTCACGAATTCGACTGGGAAGCCAGGCCCCATTCTAAAGATACAGAGTAAGATTGACTTCCTTGAGAAACTGCTTTCCAAATTGGTCTTCAATATGTTCTGTGGCATGAGGAACAGAACTTCCATGGTGAAACACATTCACCACATTTTTCTTGCACTATCATTGAACATCAGCTTCATCATCAGTCCTTCAGAACTGTAGACGAGAGATTACTTACCACTTCTTCCTGATTCTGTATTACCAACAGCCGAGATTGTTTAGCTATGCAGTCTTCTTTACTATTATGCCAAGTTTGCCTTTCTTTGGAGATCCAGTAGCATTTGTTCTCGTGAAGGTTCCAGTTCTGAGGACACAGTCTACAGCTGGACTTCTCTGAAAGAAAAAACAAATGGAGAAAGAGCCTGGGGAATGTGGGGAAGGGACATTATTCATGTATAATACTATAGAGCAGGGGTCCTCAAACTACGGCCCGCGGGCCAGATGCAGCCCGCTGAGGATGTTTATGCGGCCCGCCGGGTTATGGCAAAATCAGACCGGAAGTGACGTTCGACCTAAACTCGCATTAGCAATGCACACTTCCGGCACTGGGCTGAGGTGGCAGAGACAGAGTGTGAGGCGATACCGAGGTGAGGTGAGTTCCCAGGCCGGGGTGTGTGGTGTGGGGAAGGGAGAGAGATGCAGAAGACGGAGAACTGACGGCCCGCGGCCTTGTACAGTAACGGCAGCCACCACAACAGTCCAGCCCTCCAACAGTCTGAGGGACAGTGAACTGGCCCCCTATTTAAAAAGTTTGAGGACCCCTGCTATAGAGTCTATCCTCTGAAATAGCCATTTTCTCCAGGGGAAGTGACCTCTGTAGTCTGACAATCACTTGTAAGTCTGGGAGATCTCCAGGCACTACTAGGGTTGCCAAGTCCAATTCAAGAAATATCTGGGGACTTTGGGGGTGGAGCCAAGATCAAGGCTGTGACAAGCATTATTGAACTCCAAAGTGAGTTCTGGCCATTACATTTAAAGGGACAGCACACCTATTCAATTCCTTCCTTCCATAGGAAATAATGAAGAATAGAGGCATCTTCTTTTGGGGCTCATAGAATTGGACCCCCTGGTCCAATCTTTATGAAACTTGGGGGGTATTTTGGGGAGAGGCACTAGATGCTATACTGAAATTTGGTGCCTCTACCTCAAAAAACAGCCTCCCACCCCCCACATCTCCAGGAATTCCCTTCACCCAGCTGGCAACCCCCTCCCCCCAAGAGGGAATATTCTCCTCCGAGCCCTTCTCCCCCCCCCCCCCCCGCCCAACTGTAGAAATCTTCGTCGTGTCCCACAGGCCAGCAAGTGAAGGCATGCAGGCAGCTCCCTAGAACTACAAAGAATTCCCAAAGTCCAGATTCCCGGGGGCAAGGGCAAGGCAGGAGGCAGGGCCCCAGGGAAGCGCTGCGGCTCGCCTCTAGTTCCAGCCACGCTTTCAGAAGCAGCAGCAGCGGGCAGCCAGTCAGGAGTGAGGCACGCCCAGCACCGCCGCCGCCTCTGGAGCCGCTAGCTGGGCTGCCCTCAAGGGTGGGAAGGGAAGGGGCGAGAAGCTGCTGGGATCAGGGCTGGGTGGGAAGGGCTGCCATTCCCCCCACTTTCCAGATTTTTGGCCAGCGGGGGGAGAAGGCTCCAAACCAGGGGTCCCCAGCCCAGGCGGGGGATTTGGGAAGCCTAGGCACTACCTGGAGGCTGGCAACCCTACTGCATTCCAGCCTGAGTGCCTAGAGCTATCCCTAAGTCCATACAGCAAAGTCAGAGCAAGGTTTGAGGCTTTCTTGGGGGGAGGGAGGGGGAGTTCCATGAAAGAGTGTGTTGTGAATCAAAGGGATATTCCATTTTAAACAAAATGGATTATCATCTAATTTGCTTTGTAGAATCATCGAATTCTCTGAGTTGATTCTAGCCCAAACCCCCTGCACAATGCAGGAATGATACTTTGTAGAGACTTTGCACTATATCATAGTTAATAAAGTAGATAAATCATAATATTGCCAGATCTTAACTTTGGTCCAGTGGAGGGCTCCAGGCCCCTCTCTGGGATCTTCTGCTGTGCACATTTTGTGCATGCTGTGCCAATAACATCACCTGGAAGTAATGTCATCACACCGCCAACATCACATGGAACACTCTAGGTTTTGGGCAAAACTCCATGGTTTTGAGCCCAAATTTACCATAGAGTTTTGCCCAAAACCTGGCTGGCGGAAGAGGAGAACCCCCGTTTGCACCAGGGGGCTGGCAACCCTGATAAATAATGATGTGCTCACTAGCACTGTACACATTCCCTCCCCATAATTTTTTTTTCTTGTGACAGGCTTGGAGTCCACCTTCCAAAGTTGCCATTTTCTTCAGAGGAACTATTTCTCTTGCTTGGAGAAATCTCCAGCTACTGCCTGGAGGTTGGCAACCTTAACTAGCTCTTTGCATCCAAGTGCAGAAGGTATTTTTGGTCACATTTTATGTTATGATGTATTTTTGTAACATATGACCTCTCCAGGAGACTGAAAAAATAGTTTGTAATAGTAAGATAAGTACATAAGCTTAAATACATTTAGGGTTGTCTTATTTTATCTTTGGGATCATTCTTCTAAGATGTTTTCCACGATCACAAGGTTCTAGATATGACCTAAAATTTAATTCAAATCTCACAATTTTCACAAGAGAGATAATTCATATATAGAGGAAATCCTGTAGCACATATCCTTAACTGCTATGATTGAGACACAAACCCTGATGTTACCTCTTTCTTTGTTGACCAGTGGCTTGCACATAAACTGCTTCAAGTGAGACACAAAGTTCTCTAGACTGGATTTATTTTCCACTGTTGTTCCATTTGAGGGCTTCAGGGAGATACCAGCTTCCTCCAGAATATCTATGGGGTGCCTCATCAGGAAAACTACGAATTAGAACGTATTTTAGGTGATCAGAAATTTGAAGAAATTAGAGTATGCATCTTTCTGAAATATAATATGTACAAGTCTTCCACATAGATTTTAAAAAGCCTTGCTTCTCACACATGAAACTGCCTCATATTGAGTCAGGCCCTTGGTCTATCAAGGTCAGTATGGTCCACTCAAACTAGCAACAGCTCTCCAGTGTCTCACATCACTGCCTGGACCTTTTAATTGGAGATGCCAGGGACTAAACCTGGGACCTTCTTCAGGCAAGCAGATGTTCTTCCACTGTGCCATGGCTCTTTCCCCTTTTTATATAACACTTCCAATACCTATCAAGCTTCTGTATATATTTTCTTAATTTCAATGGATATATGATACCACAATCATCATATCTTATGGAATTTGTGTGTTCATATGTACACAGTCAGAGGCATAAACCAAGGAGGGGGGGACAGCAGGGCTGGCCAGCGGCAGGGAACCATCCAGCAAAAGCAGGGGTTTCCCTGCTCCCAGCAGGGGTCTGGCAACCCTGGTTCAAATGTTCACTTAGCCATGAAGCATGCTCTGTGGCTTTGGGCCAGTGACACATACCTCAGTTGTGAGCAATGCTCCCTCTAAGCTGCAAAGTCTTATGAGCAAAAATTCTATTTTATGAGTTACTGGCATTAAAGTTGTGAGCTACTGACATTAAAGCTGTGAGCTGCTGCATAAACTATTATGCTCTGGGGCCATTTTCCCTGAGCTAAGACAGAAATGTGTGAGCTGGAGGCTTAAAATCTGTGAGCTAGCTCATGCTAACTCAGCTTAGAGGGAACACCGGTTGTGAGGAAAAGAGATAGACGCTGGAAGGATTTCCTTTCATACACACATGAAATATTTACTCTAATTGTCTCAGGAAGGAGTTACGACATCTCTCCTCTACCGTGTCCTCTTTGCTTGAAATTCAGAGTTCTAATTCACATCAAAATTCAAACCATCTGTAAGAGCATTTTGTTAGTATTTTGGATGGGTGAAACAAGGGGCTGATTTTAGTTCCCTTTTCTTCCCATGCCCTCTGAACTGACGGTCACTACCATGAATGACTGGGCCTACCTATGTTCAAATAGATTGTTTTGGTGTCTTTACCTGGCTAGCATTGGTGCATTTACTTCACTTATACCCTGCTTTACTCCACTGAAGACTCAAAGTGGTGTACAACACTCTCCCCTTCTCCATTTTGCCCTCACAACAACCCTTTGAGGTAGAATAGGCTGAGAATGTGTGACTGGTCCAAGGTTACGCAGCAAATTTCCATGGCTAAGTGGGGATTCAAACCTGGGTCTCACGGATCCTAGTCAGACACTCTAAGATACACCATGCTGGCAATATGTCATCACTCTTTTTAAAATCATTCTGCACACTCTACTTGATCTTAGCCAAAAGACCAAGAAATTTCTGAACTGATTTGCTAGGTGGGCATCCCCTTCCTTCCTCAGCACTCTGTGTAGCCCTCCTGAAGCTGGGCACTCAATGGAAGAGGATGAGTCAGTGTGTATCATTTATCAGTCAAGGGTGTATGATTTATAATTCTATACAATGTGACTACAAGTGCACTGATTTGCTTTAAAAACCTAGCATTACACAAGTGCAAACTGTTCAATGCATGGCTTAGACTTACTCACCCCAAGTAGCCAGAACTACTACAGTTCCTATTAAGAGGACAATCACGGTGCATCCAACCCCCACTCTGAGCTGATGGCAGCGGGAATATCTTGGCAGAGTATCTACAAGAGTCAGTGTTTGGGAAAAGAGATTTAGCCTCTAACACACTGTTATGTTGGCCAGGGCTTTTTTTTCTTTTGGTAGAAAAAGCCCAATGGAACTCATTTGCATATTATGCCACACCCCCTGACACCAAGCCAGACAGAACTACATTCCTGTGCGTTCCTGCACAAAAAAAGGCCCTGATATTGACCATGAATCAGGTACCCTATGAAACAGCAACTACTTTTATACTTTAATTGAAGCTGCTTAGCAGGGCTGGATCTAGGAGGGGGGCAGAGGGGGTGCTTGTCCCGGGCGCTGACGGAGAGGAGATGCCAAATTGGGTATGGAGTCCATTGTATTCTATGGGACCATAAGATAGAATGGCCCATAAGCGGGCGTCATTTTTTAATTTTGCCCCCCCCTCAAAAACATGTAGATCCGCAGGAACTGGATCATCTAGTCAGCCCCCATGACTAAACGAGAATCCTCCAACCACCAGCCGCTCTAGAGATAGCCAATACATCCACACAAAGAATTTCTTCATTCATTAAACATAATTACCTAATGGCAACAATGAGAAAAGTTGTTCCTCCTCTGGTGGACATGGCAGCCACAAAGGCAGACTGTCCAGGCAGCACTGTAAATGCACTGCATCACCTCAATAGTGAACACAAGACCCCAAAAACTGCTATAGTACCTAAAAGGTAATAGTCCTCTTATTGGTACAAAAAACCTCTTCTTCTATACCTTGGATCTGAGATGGAAGGTTGTGCTTTCCATATTCTTTCCTTGACTTGAAGCTTAGAGCCATGTAGCCTTCCTTATCCTCCATGTGGCAAGATACTCTTGGGGCTGATTCCTCTACAAATTAAATTCACCTTTAACGGGAAAGAGACTGAGAGAAACAGAGCCCTTTTCTGCCAGTCAAACCCACCTCTGCATGAGAAGCAAGACTGACCATTTCTCAGAAGCAAGGAACAGAACCGCACAGGAAACAGGGCCTCTGAGCACTTGGCCACCTCTCAGCACCTCTGCTACACTCTTTGTGCTTGAACTTTGGAGCTTTCTTTTTCCAGAAATGCACTGGATAGCAAAGACAATGTATGCATATTCAGGGATGGATAGGTCTTTGCTAAAATAACTGGTAACTGACTTTCCATTAGCTGGAGATGCCAGGGATTGAACTGGGGGTCTACATTCTAAGCAGTTGCTCTGTATCTTCAAACCACAGCTTATCACCTGAAAAAGCGGCTGAGAAAAGCCCAGATAGAGATCTGTGAGGGGTGGCTGACAGTCCTGGCCCAGCAACAGGAAAAGATATTGTGTCACACCACCCCAGAAGTCCTCAACTTCAAGAAATATTTGAACATTGATGAAGGTCCCTGTTCCCTCCACCATTTTCACCCATTCCCAGTTCCTTCATTTTCTCGTGTCCCTTTTTCAGCAGTAATTGCAAAACAACATAAACATTTTCAAATCATTCTTTTGGTCACTTCACCATTCACACTCTCACCTCCTTCCTCTTTCTACACTTCATAGTATCTATTTTCCAATCTCAAAGACAAAAGTTTTATTCACTCATCATTCAGAAAATGTCCCTCCCCAATAGTTCTTGCAACTGATATCTCAAAAAAACAAAAACTTGGTGCAGGTTATTGAAACTTGTAATCTCAGCTATCTATAAACATAAAATCAATTTCATGTTGGCAAATCCAAGCATCCTGATTGGTTGGGACTGTGTGGGACTGTACTTCATCAACCTTTGACCCATCAAACTATCAATCAAGAGTACTTGCGTGCCATTGGTTGAATCTGCTCCTCTCTCTTGCCTGAGTGGCTGTTGCTTCTCAGCAAAGCTGATTCTGTCAGTAAAACGCAAGGAACCTTGGATCTGGCAGTTACTGGCTCTTCCTATTCTCCCCCATTTGGCTGAGCCACCTGTCACACTGAGGAGAGAAAGAAAACCTTACTTTGATTGGCTAAGGGAGGGAGGAGGAGGGAGACAGCCAGAGAAAGTCAGAGACTGTTGATCTGAAAGGTATCGCTAAAGACCTCTTAGGCAGAATTCATTGGGGTCAGTCCTGACTATGGCTGCCAGTTCCAGGTTGGTAGGAAATCCTTGGCGATTCTGTGGTGGAGTTTGAGGAGGGCATAGGAGTTAGAGTGTAGTGTATCAGCAGCCATACGTGACACGCGCAGAGGCGACTGGGCTGTCCCAGGCGCCTCCAGCGCGGGGCGCGTAATCCCCCGCCAATCACCAGCTGTGGCGGGAAGTTTAACAGGTCAGGATTGGCCTAATAAAGAATGTTGCCCGACTCGCGTCTCCAGACTGAGTACGTTACACTGGCGACGAAGGTGGGATTCTAGCCTCATTGGCTACAGAGGAGACCAAGGGCACCACCTGGCCACGACCGCCACCGCAGCCACCATGGCCAACCAGGGCGGAGCCACCGGTCACGTTGAGCCATTCGACCCCGCGAATCCAGAGGCCTGGGAGTCCTACCTGGAACGGGTCGAATGCTACTTGAGGGCCAACAAAGTCGCGGAAGACAGCATGAAGAGGGACGTTCTCCTGAGCGTCTGTGGGGCGGCCACATTCGAGATCGCCAAGGGTCTCTCGGCCCCCGCCCGCCTCACCGAGAAGTCCTTCGCGGAGATCAGCAGACTCCTCACCGGCCGTTTCCTGCCGCAGCCCTCACGGGTGGCCCGCCGATTCCTGTTCCACAAATGGGACCAGGCGGCAGGAGAGTCGGCCGCCGACTACTTGGAGGCCCTGCGCAGGCTCGCCGGGAACTGCAACTTCCCCCAGATGGAAGAGACCCTGGCCGATCGCTTCACGTGGGGCCTCCGCGACGAGAGGCTCCAGCAGAAGCTCTTCGCCAAAGAAGAGCTCACCCTCCAGAGCGCCTTCAATGAAGCCGTGGCGTTCGAGAGGACGTCCAGGACCTTTCCCAAGGCCCGGACAGACACCGTCCACCACGAGGAAGTGGACCACAACCGCCCAGAGGAGGGAGAAGCCCACCAGCTGCGCCGCCCAGCCGGGCCGCCCAACAGAGCGGCCCAACGCCCCCGAGCGCCCAAACGACCCCCAGCGTCGGAGAGGGTTCCTGCCACCAAGTGCGCCAGCTGCGGCGACCCCCACGACAGGAGAGACTGCCAGTACCGGACCTGGGACTGCCGGAGCTGCGGGAGGACCGGCCACATTGCCAGGGCTTGCCGAGCCAAGCCCAACCGCCGGAGGCCGACCACGCATCACGAGTCGGCGGAGTTCCACTCCACAGACTCCACGTCCCTTCAGGTACTGAACTTGCCCCTCGCCACCCCCGACAAAATTAAAATGGCGGTCCTCATCGAAGGGAACCCCTGCCAAATGGAGGTGGACTCAGGTTCCTCCATTTCCATCATAGCAGAGGAGACCCTGAGGAAATTGTGCCCCCGCCAGCGGCTCCAACTAAGGCCGGCGGACTTCATACTCCGGGACTTTCAGAAGAATCCGGTGCAAATCGCGGGGTGGGCGCAGGTGCAAGTTGAGTGGGGGTCCTTCTACGGCCCACTGGACATCCTGGTGGTTAAGCGCCAGCTTACCACCCTACTAGGCCTGGCCTGGTTCAAACCCCTGGGGATCCGCTTGGAGGGGGTGGGGAAAACCCTAATGGCCAGGGGGTTCGGGGAAATATGCAAAGAGTTCCCTGATGTGTTCGATGGCTCCCTAGGGAACTACAAAGGGCCAGCCATCTCCCTACCCCTAGACCCCGCGGTCAGGCCGATCCAGCTCAAGGCGAGGAGGGTCCCGTTCGCCTTAAAACCAAAAATAGAGGCCGAAGGAGTCCTAGAGCCGGTGGACTACGCCACCTGGGAGATCCCCATAGTAACCCCAATCAAGCCGAACGGGGAAGTGAGGATCTGTGCAGACTATAAGTGCACAATAAATAAGGCGCTGCAGGATAACCCCTACCCAGTGCCGGTGGTGAGCCACGTTCTGGCTGCCCTAGCGGGGTCTAAGATCTTCGGGAAGCTGGACCTGGCACAGGCCTACCAGCAACTACCGGTAGACGCTAAGATGGCGGAGGCCCAAACCATTGTGACCCACAGGGGGGCCTTCCGGGTGAGGAGGCTACAGTTCGGGGTTAGCGTCGCTTCGGGGATCTTCCAGAGTATAATGGACGCTCTTCTTAAAGGGATCCCCGGAGTCCAGCTGTTCTTCGATGACGTTTTAGTCGCTGCCCCGGACCCCGAAGGCAACCGACTAAGAGAGGTGCTCCGCCGGTTCCAGGCATTGGGGCTCAAAGTCAAGCGGGAGAAATGCCTGCTGGGGGTTCCACGGGTGGAGTTCCTGGGGTTCGCCGTAAATGCAGCGGGAATCCACCCAACGGAAGAAAAGACACGAGCCATCGTGCAAGCCCCGGCCCCCACCTGCAAAGCGGAGCTACAAAGCTTCTTGGGGGTACTTAACTTTTATCATTCATTCCTCCCCCACAAGGCAGCCCTAGCAGAGCCCCTTCATCGCCTGCTGGACAAAAAAGCCCCTTGGGTTTGGGGCACACGACAAGCCGCTGCGTTTCAGGCGGTCAAGGACGTCCTGGTGTCCAATGCGGTGCTCCACCATTTTGACGAGGGCCTCCCCACCATCCTGGCCTGTGATGCATCGCCTTATGGGTTGGGAGCAGTCCTGGGGCACCAACTCCCGGACGGGAGGGAGGTACTGGTAGCGTACTACTCCCGCACACTGACTCCGGCCGAGCGCAATTACGCGCAGATAGACAAGGAGGCTCTGGCAATCGTGGCGGGGGTCCGCAAGTTCCATGAATATCTGTACGAACGGAGGTTCACGATTGCTACAGACCACAAGCCCCTCCTAGGTCTGTTGGCCCCAGACCGACAAACTCCCCAAATTCTATCACAGCGTGTGCTGAGGTGGAACCAATTCCTCAACTCATACACTTACACATTGGTCCACCGAGCCGGCAAGGCTATGGGTCATGCGGACGCACTCAGCCGGCTGCCACTTCCTGAAGTAGGTCCAGACCCCGCCCCCGCACACCAGGTAATGCTAATGGAGAGCCTCCCGGAGCCGCCCCTCCACGCAGCGGAGGTAGCTAAGGCCACCCAGAAACACAAGACCCTAGCATGGGTGCTCGACTGGGTGGTGAGGGGCTGGCCAGAGGGGAACATGGGGGAAGAATTCAAGCCATATAAGGTCAGGAGGGAGGAACTAGCAGCACACAAAGGTTGCCTATTATGGGGAAGTAGGGTGGTGATCCCGCCTCCGCTGCAGAAGTGTGTCCTAGAATCCCTACACGAGACCCATCCCGGCATAGTCCAAATGAAGGCCCTGGCCAGAAGCTACGTTTGGTGGCCGGGGATGGATGGGGAGATTGAGAGCTGGATTCGCAGGTGCCAGACGTGCCAGGAGTCACGGCCCGAGCCACCCAGCGCCCCCATCACAAGGTGGGAGTCCACCCGGAAGCCATGGTCGAGACTCCACCTCGACTTCGCGGGGCCATTCCAGGGGCAGATCTTCATGATAATAGTGGACTCCTACACCAAATGGTTGGAGGTCATCCCCGTAGGGTCCACCTCGTCCGCAGCCGTGGTCAGAGCGCTGCGCAGGGTCTTATGCACACACAATATCTCGGACACCATAGTCTCTGATAACGGGACCGTGTTCACCTCGGCCGACTTCCAGGCGTTCCTCCAGAGATATCTGATTAGGCACATAAGGTCTGCCCCCTTCCACCCGGCCACCAACGGCCAGGCCGAGCGGATGGTCCGCACAACAAAAGAAGCCCTGAGCCGAATCATACAGGGCGACTGGGACCACAGGTTGGCCGCGTTCCTGTTCGATAATCGGGTCACCCCCAACCCTGTCACGGGGGTTAGTCCGGCCGAGCTCCTCATGGGGCGCAAACTCATAACCCGACTGGACAGACTACACCCCGACAGGGCTTCAGAGACCCGCGGAAATCCCGAGGTCCGGGACGCGGCCAGGGGTTTCTTTGTGGGCGACCCAGTATACGCCCGGAACTATGCGAGGGGGCCTGAGTGGGTGGCAGGCCGAGTGCTACGAGTAACGGGGTCCCGCCACTACGATATATCAACCGAGGGGGGCCAGGTATTACGGCGGCACATAGACCAGCTACGCCGCCGCACGCTACCGGAGGAAACGGCAGACACAGAAGGGGCGAGATCCGGGGAGGAGCCAACCGAGGGCTGACCAGAGGACGCGACCCCAACACCGGCTACACCGCCGCACGAAGCGCTGGGACCGACAGAGGCCGAGAGTCCAACGGAACCAGACCCGCAGCCTCTGGCCACACCTCGGCCCACCGACGCACCAGCAGCGGAAGCCGCGCCGCCTCCACCGGACCTCCCTAGAAGATCCACCAGGGAGCGCTGCCCCCCCGCATACCTTAAGGACTATGTGCATTAACCAGGGGGGGAGGGGTGTAGTGTATCAGCAGCCATACGCGACACGCGCAGAGGCGACTGGGCTGTCCCAGGCGCCTCCAGCACGGGGCGCGTAATCCCCCGCCAATCACCAGCTGTGGCGGGAAGTTTAACAGGTCAGGATTGGCCTGACCTGCCCAGTAGGCTGTATCGGAGACTGTACATAAGCGGGACCCGGCCTGCGTGTTCTCTCTCTTGCAACGTGCTCCTAATAAAGAATGTTGCCCAACTCGCGTCTCCAGTCTGAGTACGTTACATAGAGCTTCAGAGTGGGGTCTGCGAGACCCAGGTTCTTGTTATGGAAACCGACTGGGTGATTTTGGACCACTCACAGGAGAATGATGCAAGCTGCTTTGCCTCCTCACCCCTCACTGTGGAGAAAGACAGCCTATGTAGAGGCTGTGGGGAGGGCGAAGGCGATGGAAAGTTGGAGTCAGAGGGGCAGATAAAGGGAAGGAGATAGGGTTGCCAACTCCAGGTTAGGAAATTCCTGGATATTTAAGGAGGGGCTCGGAGAGAGTGAGATTTAAGGAGGGGTTGAACCTCATACAGGTACAATGCCATTTCCTCTTAGGGAACCACTGTTGCCAATCTCCAGGTAAGGGCTGGAGATCACTCGGAATTATAACTGCTCTCCAGATGGCAAAGACAGCTCCCCTTGAGGTGTGTGTGGGGGGAGTGAATGCCTTCACTTGGGTAGGTGGGAAGGCAGCAAGGGGGGCATTTGCCTGGAGCCTACTTCTAGAGCCTATTGCATTTTTCTTCACAACAGGCCTAGTCATCTATAAAGCTCTTCATAGCCTAGGAGCCACATAACTTGCAGTGTTCTGGCAGACAGCTCCCCTCATCTCAGGAGAGCCTTCTGAAAGTTCCTCTCTGAAAATGAGGAAGATCACCAACCACCCAAACACACATATTTTCTGTGGTGTTTCCTATCATGCGGAACTGCCTACTTTAGGAGATAGTTCTATCTTGCAAAATGTGCAAAACAGAATGTTTAGGAGGGCATTCTTATAATGGAATTAGACCAGTCATGTAGAAATAGATCTACAGCAATGACTACTGTTGGTATCATCTGACTTTTACTGCATTGTCTAATATCTTAGATCCAAATAGGCAGCTGTGTTGGTCTGAAGTAGTAGAATAAAATAGGAGTCGATTGCACCTTTAAGACCAACTTAGTTTTATTCAGAACGTAAGCTTTCATGTGCATGCACATTTCTTCAGACGAGGAATGAGGTACAGTAAGCAGAGCCACATATAGTTGGTGGGGTTTGGAATGCCAAGCGGTACAAAATTAAAAACCAATAGCACAGGGGTGGCCAACAGTAGCTCTCCAGAAGTTTTTTGCCTACAACTCCCGTCACCCCCAGCCAGCATGGCTGATGGCTGGGGCTGATGGGAGTTGTAGGCAAAAACATCTGGAGAGCTACCGTTGGCCACCCCTGCAATAGCAGAATAGTAAAATTAACAAATTCAGAAAACCTTTGATCTGGGTTGAATTAGCTGGGAAACCATAAAACAGTAACATGTCAGAATGTGAGAATGCCTGTTAATTATTCTATTGCTAATAAACCTGGGTCAAAAAGAAGGCATTTCTTCCCCAGAAGTTTTTCCTGTCCAACTAATTTACCTTTTAACATGTAACATAAATATATACATCATTCTAGTTTGCCATTAGGAAAAAATACATTAAAATATAGTAGATGGGTTTAATATATGTAATGAGATAAACAGCCAATATCCCTTGTTTGAGTATGTCAATACAAAAGCATTATTCTAATACACTATCCTAAAGGAGAAATATATTGGAATACTGTGGATATATCACCCTACTTGGTGAAAGTGGGTTTAGCATATATAATAAGATTAAAAAAAACCAAAACAACATCTCTGTTCAGTCCTGGGGAGGTGTTTGTTCCAAGTTTCATAATAGTTTGTAATTCAGCAATTCCCCTCTATTATCTTGTAAGCCCACACTCTGCATTGCTCACACAAAACCTCAACTTCAGGCAGTCTGCTGGTCTCATTGCTGCTCACATTGTCTTTGAATTTGTATTCCTAGTCCTATTTCATGTTCTAATGCCGTATGATCACACTGCTCGCCTGCTTTTTACTATGCAATCTCCTTTTACTGAGAAAGTTAGGCTATAAAGCTAAATAAATAGGCTCATAGACACTTGAATTCTTCACATCTTTCCCCATTATGGCCAAAGGGTGCTGCTGCTGCACAACGCCCTTTTTTCAGGGATTCCCCTTCGACGTCACTATTTTCATGGATGAAGTGCCTAAAAGTCTGGATTCTTAAAGTGCTGCCCCCGCAGAGCATGGTTAGCAGCTTGTTTTAAATCAGAAATTAAGTTATTTGGCTTTAAGATGAAGCACCATGGGATATGTAGTTTAAGTACACTGTAGGTCATATGCTCTGATGTAGCGCACGCTATTGGTCTAGATAAGCCCCTTTCTGGGGGCAAAAAAGTGTCTTGCTTTCGTTTGTTTCACAAGTTGTGAGCCGCAAAGAGAGGGGCAGATTCGCTTCTTTTAAACCACCAGTAATAGCACTAGAACTGGATCATTAAGGATGCCCTGTATTAGTCATCCACCAGGTGAATCGTGAGTTATGGCTTTGAATGCGTGAGATATCGTAATAAATAATAATGTAAGCTTCTTTGGCTGTGTGCTGGATACTTTCGCGCAACGGGGCTGAGCTGTCAGCTGACCGCTAAACTTGAACACTTAAGCCTGGGGTACGCTACAGCTAGGGTTGCTGACAGCCAGGGGTGGGTGGGATGGCCGTCGCTTTACTAGAGGCTTGATGAGTGGAACTGAGTTTTTAATGGCAAGGAAGCAAAGCACATCACCTGGCAAGTGTCCTATAGAGCGTCTGTTAGAGGACAGGACATTTTCTCCACCTCCCCAGCAACGTTCCTTCTAAGCTGAGTTAGCCTCCAGCTCACACATTTTATCTTAGTTCAGGAAAAAATAGCCCCAGAGCACAATAATTTTTGCAGTAGCTCATAACTTTAATGCCACTAGCTCACAAAGTAGAATTTTTGCTCACAAGGCTCTGTTGCTTAGAGGGAACATTGCTCCCCAGGGAGTTAGATCCAGATAGGCAGCCGTCTGAATTGTAGAACAAAATAGGAGTCAATTGCACCTTTAAGACCAACTTAGTTTTATTCAGAACATAAGCTTTCGTGTGCATGCACACTTCTTCAGACGAGGAATGAGGTACAGTAAGCAGAGCCACATATAGCTGGTGGGGTTTGGAATGCCAAGTGGTACAAAGTTAAAAACCAGTAGCAGAATAGTAAAATTAACAAATTCAGAAAACCTTTGATCTGGGTTGAATTAGCGTGGGAAACCATAAAACAGTAACATGTCAGAATGTGAGAATGCCTGTTAATTATTCTATTGCTAATAAACCTGGGTCAAAAAGAAGGCATTCCTTTCCCAGAAGTTTTTCCTGTCCAACTAATTTACCTTTTAACATGTGACATAAATATATACATCATTCTGTTTAAATCATATTGGCTGTTTATCTCATTACATATACTAAACCCATCTTCCACTATTGTTTCCTAATGGCAAACTAGAGTGATGTATATATCAAACATGTATACTCAGAAGTAAATCCCATTGAACTAACTGGGACTTATTCCCTTGAAAATGTATTTAGGATTTCATCTGCAGCAGCCAAATCAACACTGGGCCACTGCGCCTGTGTCTGTTGTAAAATAAATAAGCTGTGGCCACATTTCTCCAAAAGTGGTTTGCGCATTATCATTCCTCCCAGCACCTCCCTCCATACCCTCCTTGAACCTGCAAACATCTGACTTAAGCTACATAGCAGCTGGATAAATTGCTGGCATTCCATAGTGTATCTATTATTAGCACACAGAAGAACCCAGTTCCACTTGGAATTGCTTTTCTACTGATACTCACAGCGTATATTAGATAACCTCCTCCATGTATAATTGTATCCTGCTGCCTCTTGTAATGGAGTGGTAGGTTTTAAAAAGCTGGTGTGGAAGTCTGGTTCCTTAGGGAGAAGGTGTGTGAAAGGTGGAAGAATGTTATGTGTGTGTTATGGTTATCAGGCAACAGGGTTGGGCAGAGCAAGAACTTAAAGGAGCATGTGCATCCAAGTTGTTGGCTGGGTATGAATGCAGGTTAGTAGACATTCAGAACATGTGTTGCCTATGAAATTGGCCATGTGCAGTTTGTGTCTGCCCACCTGCACCAAGGATATCTCAGTAGCAGAAAGAAAAGTA
Source organism: Heteronotia binoei (assembly GCF_032191835.1). Classification (NCBI taxonomy): domain Eukaryota; kingdom Metazoa; phylum Chordata; class Lepidosauria; order Squamata; family Gekkonidae; genus Heteronotia; species Heteronotia binoei. The sequence goes on from NC_083227.1 coordinate 37,728,301, forward strand.
ATACAGGATCTCTCTTTCAAATGCTTAAATTCTAGAAAAGATTAGAGTTCTACATTCCTGGCTTTCTGCAAACTATATAAACTGGAATTATTCAAGAGGGCTTTTATGTGCAGGCAATAAGATAGAACTTAACAAAGTTATTTGGATAAATTAGTAGGGACTGTAGCCTATACTACTGTGTAGAGCCAGGACCAGCACATCCACTAGGCAGTCATAGGCAGCTGCCTAGGATGTGGACCTAGGGGGGCTCTGATTTGGGCCCTCCCACCCTCAGCTCCTCAGCAAGGGAAATAGGCAAGCGCAACAGTGCAGCTCTTACACCTCAAACTGTGTGTGCTGCCCAGCCACTGCTGCTCAGCCTCCTGGGCTCTGAAGGCTGAGTGATTGCCACCAGGTGGCATGCGTGCTCTGAGGCACAGGAGCCATGTGGCAACACCATGGTGCTTGCCCTCACCGAGAGAGAGGGTGGGGGGAGGAAAGGTGTGGGCAGCAGGGCCAGGGGCCAAGGCCTTGCCTTGGGTGCCAGATGCCCTGAAGGTGTACCTGTGAAGAGCTTGTTGTGAGTAGGATCCTACTGTGTAATTTTTGCAGTTTTTAACATGTCACATTAATACTTGAGCTATGCTTCAGTTCTGTTTCTAGGATTTTTATTTGTTCTACAACCTTAATCTTATGGCATTGTTCCTTAAGGCTGAGAACAGATGAGCGTTCTGGGGCGGCTGGGAGGCATTCCAAATCAGGACGGCTCAAAAAGAGCCTCCAGACAGTCCCCAGCAAAGCAGCCCCATCCCGTCTGTGAGGTGGCTGGTACCTCCACACAGGAAGGCACCCTAGAAGCTGGATACCCTGCTTTTTCCCCTTGGGGGGGGAAGTGCTGGTGTGCACTAGCGCTCTGATTGCTTGCATTAAAAAAAAACCCCGGAACAGCTTGGGGCGGCTTCGCAGCTCCAGGCCGCCAAGTCGCCTCCTGCTCGCCCTTCTCCTTCCAGATGATGTTGATATGCCTGGTGGCCAGCCCAAAAATTTGCTACCATTTCCAAAGTGGTAGCTTTTTGAGCTGGGTGGAGCGGCCTGAAGGACGGGGTGAGTGCGGGATGGGGACGCCTGGCAGATGTTTGTGGTTGGAGGGATTTTTTGGGCCGACTCAGAGGCGTCTCTGAGTCGGCCCAAAGTGCCGGTCTGTAATCAGCCTAAATGTCCCATCCTGTTGTCTGCATTGACTCACTTTATGTAATCCGCCTTGAGTCGCAGTGAGAAAGGTGGATTATAAATAATGGAAATAAATTAAATAAGTATTTTATGGACAATAAATATTTTGTCATAAAGCTGCACAAAATGTTGAATTGATTTTGATGATGCATTGCAAAATAAAGTCAGTTTTTAAGGTCTGGTAAGGTGACTTAACACAACCTCTCTAAAATAATCAAACTCCTTATAATTATAAAGAGAGTTCCTGAATTGAGTCAAGAGTAGCATTGTGGGTATGATTCTCCAGATTTACGGAAAATTTTGATTTAAAAGGATGCATTGAATAAAATAATGTTCAGCCCAGCAAATGCACCATGAGCCTTATTTTCATGCATTTTAACAGCTAACACTTGTATTAAATGAAAAGCTTCATAGAGGCTTAATTAATGTATACCCTTTACCCAGTCATCCAGTATTAGTGTCTCTATGAACAACTTTTTAATTCAGTCCATGTTTTGTATTCATCCTAAATAACATTAAAAAGGATGTTCTTCCATTTTTAAAGTAAACTGGTAAAACAGATATATGATCAGAATCAGATGTTGCACGTTATACAAAGTGATCTAAAGTTGGTTTCATGTGCCTGGGCACAACAAGGTTTTTACTTGACTTCAGCTTCACTTCATTAACCCACCTGCTCTGAGACTGATAAACTATGCCTATTCTGACTTTCTTTTCAAGATGAACCAAGGCCAGGAACTCTGTGTGTGACCCAAATTGAATTTGGAGATTTTTGTCATGTCCTGTGAGAGAGAGCCTTTCTAGAGCCTCATATCTACTGAACAGAGGAAATATAGAAGACAAAGAAACATCTGAGGAACATCAGATGGAGCAGGAGAATCCCTGTTGTGATGGAACACCTAAGCAGATGGCTCAGATGACTGAGACCTCTGAGGAAGCAGAATCTGCCTGTGTAGAAGAACACATGAGGACAGATTCTGCTCCAACAGGTACTATCTAAATATTTCACTCTGATGTGTGCGGCTGTTACCTGTGGCTCATGTGCATAGGTTTATGATATCTCTGAGGGTTGGTCTCAAAGGCCATAAAAGGTTATTTGGCAGCATTTGCTGCTAATCTCAGAGGGTGTAAGGGAGTCTACCAGCCACTTTAAAGGTAGGTGTATGGAGTGATGATCATGATAAGGGCCTCCAGTGGTCATGATGGTCATGAGAAGGGCCTCCTGGCAGCCTTTTTCTCCAGTCTGCTATTGATGCTGGGTTATCGATGCAGGGTTACAAAACCCACTTTGTTGGGACTGGGGAGACAGTACAGCTTCAAGCTGTGGTGCTGGTAGCATTTTATGCAGCATTAAAAATAAGTGAGTTGCTGGCATCCTCGCAATGGGATGTTTCACAAAAATGGCTAAAGCAGGAGGGGTTGTGGCTCTCTGCAGAGGAGGTCAGGCTGGTGATGTGCAGTTCCAGGTTTGTTTGTTTTTTTCTGGAAAAAGAAGTGCCAGAACTCTCAAGAGGGAAATGGAGAAACACACAGTGCTCCTCATGAACTTTTAAACATTTTTTGAGAATTTTGTTTCCATAAAGAGGTTCTAGAACTCTGTTCCGCTGCATTCCCCCAGAAAGAAAAAAAGCCCTGTACAGGTCTAAGACTGATCAGCACGGCAGGAAGTTCAGTGTGGTCCTGCAAATCACAAGGAGACTTCAGCTATGCCCAGTGCAAGCTCTAGCGGTCTGCATGAAGTTAAGGGGCACAGCCCTAGGCTACCTTTTTCAGCATAGCAGAGGTTCTCCACTGATGCAGTTTCAATTTTGGTTAGTCACTAGAAACATCTTGGCGGAGATCAGGTTACCTGCATGGGAATGTGGCACCATTCCATTTTGGCACTACTTCTACGACAGCAAAATTAGGGCTGTCAGCATGTGCTATTCAGAAAATTGAACTCAGTCAGAGAAGCCTCCATCCATCATAATGTATTCTGCCTGCAATGGAAGAACCACTTAAACTTGGAGGAAGACTCTTTAGGCTGGAGGAACTGCCCCTGACTTGAGGCAGGATGCACACCATTGAGCATTTTTCAGAATATACAGATTTTGTTTCTTGGGCAGATCTTGGAATTCATGGTGCACAAATCTCTGCATTATGGGGCTTCAAGTGCCATGCCAGTTTTTTTAATATGTTCAAGGGTATGGGAGACATAATTTAGTGGTGGCTTCTAAACTCATTTCTAAACGGAGGATCTTAGGAGACGTCCCAGTTTTGCCAGCTCATTTAAAAACTTGTTCAATCCAGCTGTCCATTTCCTGATATGTAGCTCATTGATTTCAACTTTGCCTCCTGCTTTCTCTTCTAGGCCTGTTCCTGTGAACAATGGATTTGTTGCATTGCAGTCAGTTCTTGCACTGTACCTTTGCCTTCTTGTGGACGCTGTTGCTGCCATCTTCTAATTCTGCCTCCAGCTTTATTCGTGCTCTTGCAAAGGCTTGGGTTTCTATAAAATGAGAAATTCTCATTCAGCAAGTATTGAGGTGCTATAATGAGGAATGCCTTGAACCCTCCTCCATGGATTCTTATTCCCACTCCAACACACTCCAAACATGTGCTATTTAAAGACCAGCTGAAGCAGAACTTCTTTCAGAAATTTTCCATTTGCTGCCAGACTTCTCATGAGGCTAAGTCCCCATTCTCTGAGCCAGTTAGGAAGACCACTAATAGTCCCCATCCCACTGCTGTGCCCAATCATGCTGTGGACCCTATTCATGTCAGGGAATGATATTTGCTCCCTGTTAAAAAAAAAAAAAAAAGAAAAAGCCCTGGTGATAGGAACAACTCTTAATCTTTTCCAGTATTTTGTTGATAGAGTGCTTATTTGTATGTTCTATTTTCACCTCCTATCCCAGGTTTGTGTTTGAGTTTACTTAGGGGCCTTTGATGAAGAACTTTATCAAAAGCTTTCTGGAAGTCTAAGTAAACAACATTACTGGGTCACCTTTGTAGTTGCAGAATATGGACCCTACAGATATATCCATGGTTCCTGGAGCCTCCCTTTCTTGCGGCATTTTCACTTGACCCTAAGGCAAGATCGCCCCCTTAATTCCAAAGAAATAGCATTTCATCATGGCTTTCCTCAGCTCTATGTTGCTGTCACCCAGTGTTTTAGTCAGCACAACTGCTTTACAGTTTGTCTTCCTTGTGCTCACTGTCTTGCTTCCATTGACTTTGAGTCATCCTTGTTTGTGGAGTTCCAGAAATAATCCAATCCATGCTTTGGAGTTCACTTTCAATGAATTTACTACAACAGGATTTTGCAAAAAGACAATAACTGACTTCATGCCACTAATACAACAGAGATGCTCTCAAAGCACAAGCACTAACATGGACTAACACACAGCAGAAAAAGAGAAACAACAAGAGGTAGGCTGAACTTCAGGAGAAAACATTCAATAAACCTAAACACTAGGAGAATGCACCACAGCACCCCCTAGGATACAAGTGGACTAATTCTCTCTTTGAGTTGTATTTACAGTAACTAGACTCTTAGCAAGATCAAGATGGGTAGCCATGTTTGCCTGTAGCAGTGGAAAAGAGTAAGAGTTCAGTAGCACCTTAAAGTCTAACAAAATTTGTGGTAGGGTATGAGCTTTCATGAGTCATTGCTCACTACTTCAGAACTGCATTGAAGATGTGAGCAGTGACTCACAGAAAGCTCATTCTTTTCTGCTAGAGGTTGTTGCTTCTCCAGCAATCCTCTCTGCCACTTACTACTTACCTCTCAGTACACACTTCTCTATACCATACTCTGTTGACTTTTAAAACTATTCTCAGATTTTAAAATTGATTTCAGAACTCTGGCCACATCTTGGTTTGTGGGGGAGGGAGCAATTCATGTGGATGATACCCTTTCTTTCTATTGGGGAATGCGCAAGAAAACTAACAAGTATTATGTTTCCCCCTTTGCAATTCAGCGCAGAATAACCCTTTATGGAAGTTCATTGTGGGTTCTGTCGCATTAGTTATCCTAATCGCCTTTGGGGTCATCTCTGCAGATGGTAAGCTGGTTGGACTTCAGTGCTATTGCCTTGAAATGTTTCTTCCCAGTTATATTACATGTAGCTGCATATCCTCAGACAGCATGCCAAAAATATTTGTGGATGATTCCCTGGCATTCAGCCACTGTTTTGGTAACCAGAAGACTGGTATGAGCTCATCCTCTGAGTTGCTGTGAAAATAGGTCAAGATTCTGTTTGGGGATCACCTTCCACCTGATCCTATAGCAAAATATTGAACTGGGCATCAGGGCATGAGAATAAATGCCATGTGGTAGCATGGCCTCACATGTCCTTTACACAGGCAGAATGCCACTGCTGGGGCCCTGCTGTTTCATACTTACATGTTGGGAATGTAATAATATCTTCTCTGATTTCTGAAATTCAAAACTTTGCCATCCTCATAAGAGCTGAACGCTGCATTGGCTTTAGATAAATGTCGGAACTTCATAGGTCAGCAAAACAAAGCTTCCAGTTTATGTCTAACCCACTCTGCTGCTTCCCTCTTTCCACAAACTAGAGGTAATTGGCATCTAACAGGCCACTTCTAGAAGTAAAGGCATGAGGCACACACCTTCTTTCCCACCCCAGGGAAAAACAGTTAGTGACTAGAGCAGTATGAAATGCAGAAATGATAGCCGCTGAGGGGTACAGAGAATGATTGATTGCCTGGCTCTGGCACATTAAATTTTATGCCTTGATGCACAGGGCCAGCCCTAGACTGTCTTACACCCTAGGCAAGGCTAGCTTCTAGTACCCCCCCCCACACACACACTGATAACATCACAGAGTCACATGGGGGCACCCAATTTGATGCCACCAGAAGGCCAGCACCTTTGACAATTGCTTAGTTTCTCTAGTGGCAGGGCCAGCCCTGTTGATACATTTGCTAGTTCTTAAGGCACCAGAAGGCTTAATTCTTTTGGCTGCATCAGATCAACATGGTGGCCTCGCTGGAAACAAAACACACCTGTGCATGTAAGTGCTAAGGGCACCTAGGATAGATGGTGGATCTCCTGATGCCAGTCTTCTATCTGTGTTTCCCTGTTAGATAATGGCATGGTGAATGATCTGTTTCTTCTCCAGTACTAGCAAGAAGATCTAAACCATTGCCCTGTGTCCCACCTTGCCCGACTGACTGGATTAGATCTCAAGGAATGTGCTATTACTTTTCAAAAGAAAAAAGGAACTGGACCTCTAGCCAGAACTTCTGCTTGTTCCAGAAGGCCACCTTGCTCACTTTTAATCCCAGCCTGGAAAAGGTGAGAAGCATCAATGCAGTTGTCCGTGCTTGTTTATTGATAGGCAATGTCATAGCTTTCCGAACCTAATAGCGCTGGTGGATTTGTATAGCGGGGAGGGGCAAGAGTGCTTTCAGAACACTAAAAGCTTCCTTGACTCAGTCAGCATAGGATTCATTCCCAAATATGTGACTGCTTGAAGCAAAACTCAGAACAAGTGACTGCAAATATATATATTTTTTTTAAAAAATAAACTGATTATCTCAGTTGCCAGCTGCAGTTCAGGGCTGTAACATGCTCACCTTCTTGTCTTAAAAGGATTTTGTGATGCTTCACAAAGGCAAAGCCCCTTTTTGGATTGGTCTCAAAAGAGAACCAAATCAGCCCTGGAAATGGACAAATGGAGAAAATGCAACGTGAGTGTTATTTGTTTCCTTACAGTCTTGACTGGAAAGTCTCAACTGTTGAGAGGCCTTTTGTTTGGAAAGTGATGTTAAGCAAGGTCATCTTATTGCTCAGAACCGTTGTTATTCTGCACAATAACTTACTTTCTTGTAACTTGGCTGCTGAAACTAAGGTCAAGTTCAAGGCTTAGGGCCTCCTTTCTTAAAGCCCTTCCCCCCACTCCTCACATGTAGGGTTGCCAGCCTCCAGGTGGTGTCTGGAGATCTCCTGGAATTATAACTACAGGCTGCTTCGGAAGTTCCTCCCCAAACTCCACCCTCCTCAGGCGCCATTCCCAAAATCTCCAGGTATTTTCCAACCTGGAGCTGGCAAGCCTATTCACACACCTTGGCTTAAGCAAAGCAATTGTATTCATGACAACGGGGGGAAATACAATTTGCACCTCTGAATATGGTACTCCTCCACCCCACCCCCAAGCTCCTTTCCTTTCCCATCTCCAAACTCTGGAGATGAGTGATGATCTCTCTCTCTCTCTCTTCCCCTTCCTCATTCTCTCTCTCTCTCTCTCTCCCCCTTCCTTTCTCTCTCTCTCACACACAAACGTCTTCTCCATAGAGTGAGCTGAGCAGTTAAATCAAGGCAGAAGATTAATTTCTGAAAGAGGAAACCCATTTTAAAAGGCAAGGCGGAGACAAGCAGACAAGGGGAATTGGGGAAGAGAAACACAGACATTAGAAAAAGAAAGTAGTGTTTATCTCTCTTGTGAAGGCAGGCCAAGTATTCCTATTCCTGAGAAATACTGACTCCTGTATACATGGGTCATTGCTCCCTTATTATTTTTGCCATCTTGCCCACCTAACTAAAAAACCTCAAATCGATTTATAAGGCAATTTGGCTAGCTGTGTCGTATGATCAGAGTCTGGCTCCCAGGCTGAACACAGTTTGGCAGCAGCAACAGATTTGTGGGCAAATCCAAAAATCAGAGTCCAAACATGGTCTAAAGGTTCAGAGATACAAGGCAAGTGCAGGGGCAGCAAGGTTGGGAGTAAACAGGCCTTGGATTCAGCAGGAGCTCACAGGAGCACAGCTCCTGAACCTTTCTGCGGGTTCTCTCTCTTCCTCCCCACCTTGTCCATTAAATAGTAGGTGCAGCTTCATAACAATTTCTGGATGAGCTCCACCACCTATTTTTCTACATTGCTCCCACAGCCAGTCTCTCCCTTTCTCTGCCCTTTATAATCCACCTTGCAGTTGTATTGCATCATGCAGGCATGCACATACCCTCCCTCCCTGTCTGGATCAGGGTGCCACTGGGCTGCTAATCATGGACTCCACCATCTTTCCAACCTCATCATGCTGAATCCTCCTTCATCAATGCTCCAATGGTTTTACAGACAGGGGTGAGGTGGATGGTGGAAAGCTCCCTGATTCTGAGCCATGGGGGTACTGCTGTCAGGCTGTGAATCATTGGTTGGCAGCATGGAAGTAGCTTGTGGCGGGGGGGACCTTCTTCACATAGGCATTCTGAAGAGGCCTCTGGCCCTTCGTGGTTAATTTTGACCAGCTGACCCACAACAAAGAGGCTGTGGAACCTCTGGGAAAGGGGGCACTGGGGGCTGTCCATCACAGGGTCCTTTGTTTTTTTAAAAAACTATTGTGATATATTGTAATAACGTATCTTCATTTGTCATCAAATGTTAGTACACATATATAACATTTTCTCCACCCCACCCACCAGCCTTTTGTGACCTCCAGCAGTGCATGCCCCTTATCAAACGTTCCCGTATTATTATTTAATCTAATTTGTTATAAGGTAAAAAACTTTGTCTATTAGAAAATCTTTCTCCAAAAAACTCAAAAGTTATAATCCATCTTCATGGTATTTCTTCTTAGTCATTGGGAAAAAGAAAAGAGGTTATAATCCAATAATCATGTTTTTTAAACTGTAATTGTATATTGTTTCTTTAAAGATTAACCATTGTCAAAGATCACCAAATGTCCTTTAACGTTCCATTGTTTTTCAATATATTTTTGAAACTTTCCCCAGTCATTTTTAAATTTCTCTAAATCTTGTTCTTTTAAGATTCTCGTAAGTTTGTCCATTTCACTCCAGTGCATAACTTTCAGAGTCCATTTCCATACTTATAGTATTTTGTCTTGTTTCCACACTTGCGCATACAATGTCTGTGCAGCTGAAAGCATGTACCAAATTATTGTTCTATCTTGCTTTTGAAATTTTTCCATTTGTAATCCCAGCAGGAAAATATCTAGTGCTTTCTTAATATTATATCCCAAAACTTTCGAGATCTCCTGCTGAATCATTTGCCAGAATTGCTTCGCCTTTTCGCAAGTCCACCACATATGGTAAAAAGATCCTTCATGGCATTTACATTTCCAGCATCTATCCAACAACTGATTGTTCATTTTTGCCAGTTTCTTAGGTGTCATGTACCATCACAGGGTCCTTTGGAGCCCCTTTGTTACTGGTGGCAGAAACTGGTGGCAGAAGGGCTTGTGCAAACATCCCCTCCAAAAGGTCCAGAGCAATGTTTTCCCAAGCCTATGTGGGTTTATGCAGACAGAAATTTTGGAATTATGTGCACAGCTGAGAGCAGGGTTCCCATGAATTCACCTGTGCAAACATTTGATGATAATTTAAGCATCCTTTCTAATTCTAAACATCCTTTTATTGAAAACTGCTCTGAACCATATTCCCCTAAAAAAGAATCTGTATCTGTGGGGATTTGGCTACCTCTTCTTTGATACAAGCTTTATGGTGTTTGTATTACAGGCTGGAAGTAATTGGAGAAGGACACTGTGCTTATCTAAACAATGAAGCTGCTGCCATCTCATTAAGATGCCGCACAGAACTCTTTTGGATCTGCCAGAAAACTGAAGCAAGCTGAAGGGGAAGAAATAACATGGACATTAGGGTTGCAAATCTGTTAGAGACATTGGTAGGGGGATGGGGGAACATTCTGGTAGCTGGAAGTATTGCCCATGATGTGCCATCTCCAGAAATGACGTTGCATGCCATTCCTGTGTCACCTGGAAGTGACATGGGCACATCAGGTTGATGCACTGGTTTTTGAGCAAAACTCTATGGTAAAATTGCCTTCAAACCATAAGAGTTTTGCCCCAAAACCAAAGTCCCCCCCCCCCCCGGTGTGCCCACATCACTTATGAGTGATGGAGGCACATTATGTAATGTTGCTGTTGGGGAGGAATTTCCTCCCACCAGTCACGTGGTTGATGGAGCAATCCCCCACCCCCAACTGGGGAATGGCAGTTCTAATGGACATTATTTCATAAAATGTGCTGGAATGTCAAGCCTGTGAGCACTTTTGTATCTTGAGAGCAGGTAGTGGGTGCCAACCTCGAAATGGCTTCTGAGGAAGAAGAGGCACAGCAAGTTCCAAATTACTGGAATCTTTCAAGCCAAGGCTCTTTCTACAATGGAGGAAAGTCTTTCCAAAAAAGGTGCTTCCTGCAAACATAAAGATGATGCTTCCTGGACTCTTCTGAAGCACAGGGGTGTCGAACTCATTTTTCATGAGGGCCAGATCTGATATAAATAAGACCTTGTTGGGCCGGGCCATGTGAGGTTGGGCTGAGCCATGTCGGGCTGAGCCATGTGTGTACCTATCTAAGATGAAGTAACAGAGATATAAACTTTATAAAGGATAAAAACACAATTAAATATATTTTTTAAAAAACTTCAAACATGCTTGAAACATTAGCACTCATTGGTCTTAATGATGCTTTCTTTGTATCTCTCCCATGGGATCCAGGGAACTGGGCAAAGGAAGCTCTGGCTCTTTCCTTCCTTCCCCAGGGGAACAGGAGGGGGAGAAGCCTCAGCCAATAGAAGGAAGAGATGCTTGGCTCAGTAGCTCTGCTGTGCAATTGAGAGATCCCGGAAAAACAAGTTGTTATGCAAAAGGGAAGCAAGCAGATGACAGCCAGTTGCTCAGGGGCCTAGTAGGAGCTCTCTAGGGGCCTGATTCGACTCCCGGACTGCATGTTTGACACTCTTGCACCTGTTCCAATGATGGAAATTCGGGGGGGGGGGGCTTACAAAGTATATACAGTTGAAGCGTTAAACTATCACATCTAAAATAGACACAAAGCTTTAAAAAAAAGTTTCTTACAGATGTTCACTACAAGGTAACCTCCATAAAACCCGTGCTTCTTAAGATTCAGAGTCACAGCATTCTTCTTCCAAAGAGAGCCAAGCCAGGTAAGCACTGTCGGCAGAATTTCTTGGCACTTGGAGAAGTGAGGATCATGGAATAATAAATGTGAAATATGTGTATGGTATGTATTATTGATGTGTTGCTGCCAATCAAGATAATCTATGCCCTAGTATTCCCCATTACTCTGTATGGATGCAAAAGTTGGACAGTGAAGAAAATGTGGTGTTGGGGGAGAGTTTTATGGATACCATGAATCTACGAAAAGACAATTCACTCTCCCTAAAAGCTAAAATGACTAAATGGATGTGTTTGTGATTGTATTTTGGTTACATTATGAGAAGACAAGAGTCACTGAAAAAGACAATAACACTAGGAAAGGTTGAAGGCGGCAGGAAAAGAGGAAGACCCGACTTGAGATGGATGGACTCAGTCAAGGAAGCCACAGACCTCAATTTGTAAGACCTGAGCAAGGCTGTTAACAGTAGGAAGTTTTGGCGGTCACTGATTCATAGGGTCACCAAAAGTCAGAAGCAGCTTGACAGCACTTCACACGCACAGTATGCCTCACTTTATGCTTAATTACAAGGAATCTCAGTTGCCATTGTGCTCACGTGTTCCGTTTGAAGAGATGCTTTGGAAACTTTTGCAGTCTGCCTGGTTTTTCCTCCAGGAACTTGATCTAACCCACAGGCTGTATGTTTGACACCCTGGTCTAATCACTCCATTACATTGGCTCTTGATACTGAGAAATGCTTTGGTTGGGGTTTTTTGTTTAATGTTATATTTCTAATTGTATCCAAAACAGATTTTGAGGCATATGTCTTGTTTTCCTTAACATTTTATTTAGTATTATTAAATACAATTAAAAAAAAATCTTTTGTTTTGCTGCTACATAACTGTTCAATTTTACCAGTGTTGCATAATCAAATAACATATCATTCCCTAAAGACTTTTACTAATTCTTAAATACTTTACAGAAATCATCCTAGCTGCTAGAGGGAGGGGAAGAGAGAACACTTGTTGCAATGAGGATGGACAGTGGCTCAATGGGAGGTGTGTGGAAGGTCCCAGGTTCAATTCACATGGTGATCACATGCAGGGCTTTTTTTTGGAGCAGGAACTCCTTTGCGTATTAGGCCACACACCCCTGATGTAGCCAATCCTAGAGTTTACAGTAGACCCTGTACTAAGAGCCCTGTAAGCTCTTGGAGGATTGGCTACATCAGGTGTGTGGCCTAATATGCAAAGGAGTTCCTGCTACAAAAAAAAAGCCCTGATCACACGGATACAAAAGGAAGTCTTGTACATGAAGTACATAGGGGAAATGCAAAGCCCTAGTAGAATTTAAAAAGGTAAATACGGGGTGGTTTGCCATTACCTTCCCCAGTCATCTACACTTTTCCCCCAGCAAGCTGGGTACTCATTTTACTGACCCCGGAAGGATGGAAGGCTGAGTCCTTAACCAGTTTCTGCTGGGATCGAACTCAGGTCATGAGCAGAGGGCTCTGACTGCAGTACTGCAGCTTTACCACTCTGCACCACAAGACTATTAGAATTAGAATTGCAGTCCCTCATTTATTCCTGTGATTCACAACATTTTTAGGATGATTATTGTTCCTGCACTGGATAGATGTGTTGTGATTATTTGTGTATATACTGTGTTCTACTACTTGCAAATAACAGCACATTGCAGGAATATTAACTGAATTCTCATAATAGATTGACATAGTGTCACTTCCCCATTAGGGAAGGTAGATGTCTCATATGCAAATATCCAGTAGGTCTGGGGGCCAGGATCCATGTAGTTGGGAGGGAGGACCTCTGATGCATACTGGGAAGTCTTGTATTGCTAATTCTGTTCCCCCAGTTTCCTGCGGTTGATATATACTGCAATGGAACTTGAAAGAAGAGACCGCTATAAGGCTTATGATATGTCTGATGCTGAGAGACTGAGAAAAAGCAAGACTTGTGGGGAAGCAGAATTAGCTTCAGGTAGAGCAAAGAATTTTCACAGGTTTGTCTTTTTTTAAATGTCAAGCCATGGACAGATGTGGGATTTGTATATTTGGTTTTATAAAAAGTATGTAGTTTTATGCTGTGTTGGAAACAAAAGATAGCAACCGGCTCTGTGCTAACTTAGCAATATTTACAAATTAGAAATTGAATCTAATTAACATCAGGTGGATATCTTCAATCACCTATATAAGTTTGAATGTTTCCAGGCCTTTTTACCAAAGAAGGTCATACAGCCAAGGTATAATTTAAGCTATGTCTGGGCCAGCAGTACTTTAAAAACATAACCTTTTAAAAAACTATAATTTTGAGAGAATGATGAGGCATTGTAAAGATGTGTCTCCTTTCATTTTTAAAAGTTTATTAAAATGTTTATGCTCTTGCTTTCCCTTTGACTTAAAGTGGCTTACAGGTAATAATCAAAACATTTTTATTTAAAACCAAGTAAAATAATTTTTTTTTAAAGCCAAATGCCCTCTCTCCCCAAAGAGATGCCTTGTTGGTATATGTAATTTGGTTTGTTGTGAAAGTCAACCTTGACATGGTTTTCTTTTCTGTTTACTGATTTATAAAATATTACAAACATTAAAGTGAGCATCACATTCTCTGTCAGTGCTGAAGAAGCTGAGTAGGCTCAACCCACTGGTGGTTTCAGATATCGCTGCTAACCTCTATTGGCTGTGATGGGCAGGAACAGATGGCCTTCCTTCCTCTTACAGCCTCTCATGAGCTAATGGTGTACATTCAAGGAGATGACCTATATATGAAGGCTCTATGCTTCCTTCCAGGTTTCTGGAATGTGCCCCTTCCCACATATCAGTGGAAGAGAAATGATCTGCATAACCCTCATTCTTCAAAGACTCCTGTAACTTGGAATATAGTTGGTAATGACTCATCAGCTTTTTGTGTTAGCTTTTCTCTGCAAAAAAAAGTTCTTATTTTTTTGCCCTGAACTGCATAGTTCAGGAAAGTCCAATCTCATCAGAACTCAGAAGGTAAGCAAGGCAGACCCTGGCAAGAAATCGGATGGAAAACCTTGGGATACCAGGACCGGGAGACAGAGACGGGCTTTATCAAACCACTTCTCTGGACATCCTTCATGCTCCAGTGGGGGTCACAAGAAGTTGCCATGACTTCCAGGCATACACACACACAGAGAGAAATACAAAAAATACCAAAAATACATAAATGAGCACTGTTTGTGCTGGTGGATGTTAATTCAGGTGATAATGGCATTGCAGTGTCATGAAGGAGAAACAGCATGAGATCTTCCCCTCCACTGTGCAGTGACAACCCCTTCATGTTATGAATGTGGCCCCCACAGTAGATCCTAATTGTCATGTGGAGGCCCAGTTAGTGGGATTCTTCCTGCCTTTTGAGAAAAACAGTGCAAACTAAAAGTTTGGTTGTTCATGTGAGGGGCTCAATTCACACCAGAGGCATTTGTGTTTTGCCTCTGTCACAGTGTTCAGTCATCACTCCTGGCAAAACCAAGACAGTGTTCTGTCCTTTACATTTTGTCATTGTTTATATTGAGGGCTTCAGTCTCACAGACCCATGTGGTTACATGGCTGCAGGCTTCAGAAATAATTTTATTCCCATTCAACATCCCACAGCTGTTTATTTCGACAGGGCCCAGTTCTTCTGATCTGTGAAATAAAGAAGAACTTATTTTATCTAGCATTTTCAAAGGGCAGCATTTCAGAAGTTGGATGCATATAGAGGCACTTAGTTGACTTCTATCTCAGAAACTGCAATTTGGCTTTTTTTTTTAAAAAAAAAATTTTTCTTTTGAAATTCAGCTCCACTGAGAAAGGCATAGGCAACAGGTAAGGAACAAGCCCCCTTTTGCCCTCCAACTGCAACTCCAGGGGGCTATTCTACTGGTACTCTTAGGCCTTTTCAGATGCACAGTATAAGCAGATGTCACTGCTGCTTCCTACCGGATTAAAAGTGGCTGATCAGACAGCAACATCTGCCTCCGGGTAGTCAATTATGGTAGCCCCGCCCCCATCCTTCTCGGAACCGGATTATTTTGTTACTTGCTCCTTTGTGGTGTTTTTTGAGTTCTCTGGCCTCAACTCGAAGTTTTCTCCATCTGGATAGTTCTGCGGCGATATTAACCAACTTCCAGATGTCTGAAGGCTGTCCCATGTGCATGAACATATGTGCATAAGTGCATGATGTGTGCATGATGCATGCATGTGCATAGTAGTGGGGGAAACAAAAAACTGCATGGTGCTGTTGTGTGGACGGCAGAGGACAGTTTCATTGCGGAGTGATTCGAATTGCAGTATGGCAGTCTGATCGATAATATCCGGAACAAAGAGATTCAGGACAGAACTGAGTTAGTTTAACACGGACTCAACATGCTGTGTGAACAGGGCCTTAGAGTTTTAAAGAAACACTTTGCTATTTCCCTTCTTCATAAACAGCTGACATTACAGCTTACATACAGTAGTCCATTAAAAAAAATTGTGGATTATTCTTCACCCAAACTGCACTTCAATATGAGACTGTATTTAAGGTGTACTTGAGAAATATAATAAGGAAAGTGCAACATTTTTTACAGGTTCCCACTTGGAATCTATTTCTGATCTATGCATGTTCATTCAGAAGTAAGTCCAGCATAAATGGTAGAAGGAAATACTCACAGTTTGTCATCTAATGGGGATCCATCCACCCATGTCCATTTTTGTTCAGCGAATGTAGCTTGTAGTCCAATCCACAGCAGTTGCATGTCTTCATTAATATCCTGGATAAAAGCCTGTTAACCAGCATAATTAGTCCTGTGGTGTTGCTTTAAATGATTTTGAAAAAACATTTTGCTTTGTGAGAAAGACCAGTCCTTTGCTCCACTATGTCCAAGCCAGCAGTAAAACAACAATCAATCCTATGACATCTTAGGAACGAATGTGTTATGGTATGAGCTTCCATAGGCAAGGTGCTCCTGTATTAGATTAGTATTGTTGTGGGGAGGGTCTCTGCTGGTTTAACAGGCAGCCATTCCACTGACTAGAGGATGCTGAAGTGACTGCAGGTGGCATCTTGATTTCTGCATCTTCCAAAGAGCAGGAAAACAAGGACTCCTCTGAGAGATGAAAAGCCAGCAGTTTCTTCTGTTTTGTAAAGCACTTTGATGGCTTTTTCAAGTTGAAATGCAACTAACACATGAATAAAACAGACCCATCATCTCTGCCTTGACCCTAAAACTCTTTTTGCTGTCTTGCAACTATGTAACACCAAAGAAGAGTTTGTTTGTTTACCTTAGATTTATATGCCATCCACTCCGCAAGCGGACTCAGGCTTAGATCCAAGTGGGCCAGCCGTGTTGGTCTGAAGTAAAGAAGAAAGTTGGAGTCCAGTATCACCTTTAAGGCCAACAAAATTTATTCAGAATGTAAGTTTTCATGTGCATAAAGTGTGCATGCACATGGAAGCTTACATTCTGAATAAAGTTTTGTTGGTCTTAAAGGTGCTACTGGACTCCAACTTTGTTCAAAGGGTTGGTTGTTATATGTGCACTTGTAAAGCCTCTGTCAACTTATGGCAACCCAGAAAGAGGCTTTCAAGGCAGGTGAGAAGCAGAGATAGTTTGTCATTGCTTTCCTCTGCAAAGCCATCTGTGGTGGACTCTCTTCCAAGTACCAACCCTGCTTAGCTTCCCAAGATCTGACGAGACCGGGCTTATCATGCCGTCTTCCCTCCAAGGGTTGGGGAGAGGTCAGCCTATATTTACCGTGTCTTCCTGCTTCTGCAGCACTAGCAGCCGAGATGATCTTGCTGTGCAGTCTTCCTTGCCCTTCTTCCAGCTTCCTTTTTCTTTTGAAATCCAGTAGCATTTGTCCTCATACAGCAACCAGTTTTCAGGACAGAGTTTGCATGTGGCATTGTCTAGAAGAAAAATAAATTGAAAACATAGAATTATGTGTAGCTGGAAGAGTGCTAAATATTATAGTTTTCCCACATGAACCAAGCTTTAAGAGTGCACAGCTGACATTTACACTTAGGTTTTTTCCTTTAATGGTGTAGGAAATAGCTGTATTACTCTGAAGCACTTGGATGGAGCTACACATTCAAGCATGGAATCAGAATGTGAACTGAAAGGGTCTATGAAGGTCTGGCTTTGATTGCTTCCCCAGCACCGCACAAGTTTTGATTATACATTATAAATCAGGCTCAGCAGGTAGAGGGTTTTTAACTTATTTGTTTTCATTTATTTAAAACACTTATATGCAACCTTTCTACCTAAATAAGATTCCCACTTTAAAACAAAGTAAAATATATTTCTATCATTTGTTCCATTAGACTGGGAATTCTAATACTACAATTAAATAAAACTCAAAGAATCAGCTCTAGCCTAAATTTAGATGCCAGAGACAAGCCAGGGCTTGTTCATGACGAATGTGAACTTAGTAAGTTGTTGGGTCCAAATGCTTCATTCCTTCTTAGAGGCAGCATGGTGTAGTGGGTTAAGAGCAGCTGACTCTAATCTGGAGAACCGGGTTTAATTCTCCATTCCTCCACATGAAGCCTGCTGGGTGACGTTGAGCCAGTCACAGTTCTCTCAGAACTCTCTCAGCTCCACCTGCCTCACGGGGCGTCTGTTCTGGGGAGAGGATGGGAAGGAGATTGTTTGTCGCTTTGAGGCTCCCCAAGTAGAGAAAAGTGGGGTGTAAAAACCAACTCTTCTTCTGGTCTTCAGGCTGAGATTGATGATTAATCTTTACAGCTAACTCCAGTTTCTTCATGACGTCCAAATGTAAGTATCTGAATTTAACTGAGGCTACTTTGCATTGAGCAACCAGGATTCTTTACCAGGATTAAACCATAGACAGACATTCCAGTTGCTGAGAGATGGAAACTGACCCAACTTTGTTTTGCATCCACATCCAAATATCATGAAGAACTGAATCTTGTCTCCAATTTTTGTGTTCAATCTCTGCACACCATAAGGTGAGGGAAAAAAGGGCCTGATAGCAAACCAGGCTGAAGGCTGTTGTAAACACACTCCAGATGCTAAGTGATATCCAAATGCTCTTTTGATAACTATGTTTATTTTATTGACTCGCAAGGTTTTGCGGCTGTTTCCCAGAACTTAGCAACCCACCTGTGACTTTAAATGTACAACCCCACATTGTATGCAAGTGACAAGGGGGTGAAAGTGGGGAAAGATGATTTCATACCAGTACTGTGTCTCCTGGAGCAGGGGGGTTTGAACCAGAAGACAAGAGGAACCAATTTGGCCACTTCATTACTGGTACTCCATACCAGCCTGTATACTAACTTACTTTTAGCTCTGGACAAAGCTCACATTAAGCTCAGAGACAGAGATGCCAGCCTCCAGGTAGGACCTGGGGATCCCCCAGAATTACAGCTCATCTCGAGACTACAGAGATCAGTTCTCAGGAGAAAATGGCTGCTTTGGAGGGTGGACGCTACGGCATTGTACCCCACTGAGGTCCCTGTCCTCCCCAGGCTTCATCTCCAATCTTCAGGAGTTTTCCAACCTGGATCTGGCAGCCCAGTTCAGAGGAATTGTACGATTCATGCTAGGTTGGTCCTTTGTCACTGAGGGAAAACAGATTACCTGCTAAGCCAGTGTAATGTGGCTGACACAAAAACTGCCACAAGTGAGACACAAAGATCTTCACGCCAGAATCATTTTCTGTTCCATTGGTAGTGGGTTCCTGGGAGACATTGGTTTTCTTCGTAGCATCCATAGGTTGCCGCATCTGAAAAGCTTCAAATGATGCCCATTTAGGTGATTATGAAATTGAAAAGAAAACCCTAAAGATATTTATACTTTCCAAAATTTCTTAGACAAACACAGGAATCTTCCATTCTCATAACAAGAATCAGTGCCAGAGTTCTACATTGCTATAAATCACAGAAGTCTGAAGAAAAACATGGACGGTTCCCTCCATGGAGGGAAATAAGTGGTATACCTTCCCTCCAGTGATCTGCATTACAGCCTTTCTTGTTCAACTTTTACTCATAAATTAACTGGTGTCAGGAATGAGCACCAGCAAGTAATTTACACCAAATTATGCAAAATGTCTAGAATCTAAACAGAATACTAATCAAAGTAGATGACACACCAAGAAAGCCATGACTAGACGCTGAGGAAAGATCACTGACAGCTTTGATATCTTTTCAGTGGCTGTTGATTTGCTGCCATTTGTAGGGATAAGTCAGGAGGAGACCAGCAATAGGACTTTTTTGGTGGTTCCTGGGACAACACAGAGCTATTCCCAACAGAACAAATAGCAGTCCATTGGACTATTTCAGGTCAGAAACATGGTGCAGAGTCTGGAACCGGAGGGGCCCTTTCTTCACGTGCACTGCCATCTAAAACATGGATTGCACATTTTAATATTTACTAAAACATTTATACTGTGCCTTTCCTGGCAGCTTACAGTAATAGTTAAAAACATTTCAGTTAAAACCAAAAATAAAACTGCAAGCCCCAAATCTCTCCTCTCCTCCCCTTAAAAGATGCCTGATGGTTAAACCCCTCAAAACATCTGGCAAACAGGCAGAACTTTCAACACCTCCTGAAGATATCCCAAGGAAGGGCCCATCTCAGCTCTTCAGAAATTCCACACCACGGAGCCAGAGCCATGATTTAAAAAAAGGCCTGGGATCTGTTCAGTGTCAGACAAGCCACCCTAAGCACTGGGATAGCAACAAATGTCTGGCTGAAGATGCACAGGGACATATGGAAGGATATGGGCCTTCAAATATGTGGGTCATAGGCAGGGCCGGCCCTGCCACTAGGTAATTGCCTAGGGCACTGGCCTTCTGGGGGCGCCAAATCGTGTGTCCCCCATGTGACTCAGTGATCTTATCAGTGCAGGGGGGAGGGCACCAGAAGTTAGCCTTGCCTAGGGTGCCAGACAGTCTAGGGCTGGCCCTGGCCACAGGTTGTGAAGGGCTTTAAAGATCACAATCAGTACATTGAATGGAACTTGGCAATAGATGACAGCATGCTAGAACCAAGTAATTTTGTTCCCCATTCCTCTGCACCTTTTCAAATGCTGAAACAGCTTCAGGAAAAGACACACAAGACAGACTTCAAGATTTTCTGGTCCCACCATCCCATGGGCCCAATCAGGACTGCATCCTCACCATTTTTTAAAAATGGCCCAAATTCACTAAGTGATGGTGTCCATTGTCATGCCCTAGGGTGCAGGCAGGAGATGAGACCCAGTCCAAGCTGGGGTCTGCGTCAGGAAGTGGAGGGAGAACCACAAGGGCAAGTCCAAAGCACAGGGCGTTTTCGCACTTACCTTTTACTGGCGCGAACACCCTCCTCACGCCGGCGGATCTGCAGGGATTTCCCACCAGAAGCGCCGGCGCAGCCAAAAGAGCCGGCAACTTCCATCGCGGAGCCAGCTCAAACGTTTTCCTGCTTCTTGGCGGTTTCCGTTTGAGCTGGCTCCGCGACGGAAGTTGCCGGCTCTTTTGGCTGCGCCGGCGCTTCTGGTGGGAAATCCCTGCAGATCCGCCGGCGTGAGGAGGGTGTTCGCGCCAGTAAAAGGTAAGTGCGAAAACGCCCACAGAGTCCAATTCCAAGCTGAGGTAAGAACCACAGAGCAGAACAGGAACCAAGAGAGCAACGTCCAAAACACAAACCAAGAGCAGGGTCGTTCAAAGCCATGAGTCAAGGAGCTGAAGGATCAGGTTTTAAAGGCAAACTGCAGTGGAGGTGCGTCACAAGATAGATGGAGTTGCTTCCACGGAAGCCCCAGCCCCAAGTAGGGGCTAAATAGGCCTCCTGTGGCACTCCAATTAACAGTGGAGAAGTTCCTGCTAATACTCAGGGTTAATCGAATGTCTTCCCCTTTGGCGTAACTCCCTTCTTTGGGTGGCTAAGTAACAGCATCACCGTTCCCTTAATTGAATCACTGGCAGGGGGGATCAGGCGGGCTTCTTGCCTGCAGCTATGCCGGCTTCTACTCTGCTGCCGGCGGCAAGGTGTCAACCTCTGGAGCACCAGAGGGGCCAGCTGTAGGTTCTGAAGCCAATCGAAGGACACCATAATGTCTAGTTTGGCCCTGTGTTATACTTGATACAGGGTAGGTTCCCAACATCCAACATGTCTAGAGCAGTGGCCCCCAACCTATGTGGTCCCACCGTGCCGCCGGGCTGGCAGGGTGGGGGCACTGAATTTGGCCTCCCGCCCACCCTGCCCCGCCCCCTAGACAAATCCCTGTTTGCCTCCCTAGCCTCCTCCTCCCTTCGTTCTTCACAATTTCACTGGGGGCAGCAGTGGCTAGCAGCACCGCCCTTGCTTCCTCTCCAATTCCTTCCTGGGCATGGGAAGGAAGTGGGAAGGAGGCGAGGGCCGTGCTGCTTTTTCAGCGGGTCGCTCGCTGCCACTGCCCCCAGCGCTGATTGTAAGCGCACCAGAGAGGCATAGGAGCCCAGCCTTCAGCACGGTTTCCCCTGCTGATTAGCTGATCAACAGGGGGGGATTGGCCTTTAAAGAGCCCGGGAATGCAGCGCTTCGCCACCCCTTCCTGGGCCTTAAAATTGTAAAGAATTGAGGGAGGAGGAGGTGCCGTGGGGGAGGGCAGGGCAGTGAGGCCCTGCATGGCCCGGTTGCTAACAGGCCGTGGACAGGTACTGGTCCACAGCTCAGAGGTTGGGGACCCCTGGTCTAGAGGGTTGCCATTGCCAACACTGAGTTAGAAAATTCAAGGAGATTTTCTGGGGGCAGCCTAAGAAGGGCAGGGTTTGGGAAGGGAGAGACCTCAGAGGGACATAATGCCATAAAGCTCACCCTCCAGTGGAGCAATTTTTCTCCAGGGGAACATCTGTGTAGTATGGAGATCAGCTGTAATTATGGGAGATCTCCACCAGAAGGTTGGCAACCCATACTGCTCCCTAACGTGTGAATCAGCAATCTAAGCTTCACAGTTAAGTGAAATAAAGGATGTCCTAGAACTAGAAGCATGTAAAAAGGGGAAAGTGATAGGAGCTTCTTCTCTCTGAGGATTTTATGGGCTGACAAAGGATCTCATAGTTTCCCCCCTCTTTCCATTTTATCCTCACAACCATTTTGTCCTCAGAGACAGTGACTAGCGCAAGATCACCCAGTGTGTTTAATAGCAAACAGGAATTTTGAAGCCAGGCCTTCCTGCACTTGGCACAAGATTCTAACTGCTGCCACTGCACTTACCCCAAATCCGGTGTGCTATCAGAGCTCCAATTAGAAGGAACATCACAGCGCATCCAATTCTTGCAGTGATCTGATGCCTGCGGGGTTGCTTCACCAGAGTCTCTACAAGGATAGAGATTTAGAGAAAGTTCTTCACAGCAGGAAATGCATCCTGAAAAATCCTTTGTTGTTGTTGCTGCTGCATGTCCGAGTTGGTGTTAAAACTGGGGATTCCTAGTTTGTAGTTTCTTAAGCATGATTCACAAGTTATACTGGTGCCATATCTGCTACTCAGGAAACAAATGCTCTTAGGTATATGTATAGCTTCTTCTATGGATACGTTCCTGTGTGAATCCAGTTCCCAATCAAACCATGATGTGATCCAGGACTTTTTTTGTAGCAGGAACTCCTTTGAATATTAGGCCACACACCTTGATATATCCAATCCTCCAAGAGCCTACAGGGCTCTTCTTACAGGGCCTACTGAAAACTCTTGGAGGATTGGCTATACCAGGGGTGTGTGGCCTAATATGCAAATGAGTTCCTGCTACAAAAATAGCCCTGAGGCCCACCCATGAGGTTCAGACAAATCATGGAGAGCCACCCAAAACATTAGTGGTTTTGTCAGTGGTTAACTGGGCTGCCAACAGAACATTGGATTTCAACCTCTACAAAGTCAATTCTGGATTACAGACAAAATCAGGGCTTTTTTTGTGGAAAAAGCCCAGCAGCTCATTTGCATATTAGGTCATACCCCCTGGTATAGCCAATCCTCCAAAAAACCAGGGCTTTTTTTTTAAAGCATGGCTGCTTTTTTTTAAAAAAAAAAAGCCCTGGACAAAATAATACAATAGTTAACAATAGTCAGAAGCAAATCTTTATTTTCAGAGGCAATTTTCCCCTTGGCCAGAGCCAGATAATAGCAGTTAACAACAGAAGAATAGTACCATCATGGCCTGTTTGTAGTAGGCTTGCCAGATCTGGATTGGGAAATTCCTGGAGATGTGGGGGGGTGGAATCTGGGGAGGGTGGGATTTGTGGAGGGCAGGGACTTCAGTGGGATTTAATGCCTTTGAATCCACCTTCCAAAGCAGCCATTTTCTCCAGGGACACTGATCCCTGTTGCCTGGAGATCAGTTGTCATCTAGGAGATCTCTGGCTACCACCTGGAAGTTGGCACCCGTAGTTGTCAGCTGACTGGGCTGAGGGGAAATGCCATGACCCTCTAATAGGTAATTACTGTATGAAAATGGACCCCTGAAGTATTCTATGGAATGGAGGTAAATCATCACCCCAAGTGCTTACAACCTAGAAACTTCCAAACCATGTAAAGAAGTGTGACTTACCTTGCACTGGCGGACTGGGATTGTTTTTCTTTTGCCCTCTTGCTGTTGACTGGAAGTTAAGAGCCATGCTGCTTTCTTCATCTTCCATTTGGAAAGATTCACTTGAGGCTCTCTTCAGTGGCAGTGGGAGGGATTGAGAATGAGCGAGGGCTTCTCCTAGCACCAAGCTCAGCTCTGCCACAGAAGCGACACTGACCACTTCTCAGAGGAAAGGAAGCAGATCAACACAGGAAATAGCAGGGCCTCTGAACACTTGACCTCTTCTTGCCACCTCTGACACGCTCCTGCCTCCAGAAGGCTGACACTGGCCTTTGTTTCCAAAAATGGTGATGAGGGAAAGGCAGTGCAATACATGCTCCAAAACAGATTCTGCTTTTTAAAAGCTGCTTTTAGTTTTGCACGTGCACATCAGGGAAAATGAAAAGTAGAAAGGCCGCCTCGATTTTCCCTTGAAGATAATTCTCCTGCCATTTTAAGGTTTTTTTTTTCCACATCTAAGTGCTGAAACTAAAGCAAGCCTAAATGTGTGAGGTTAAATGTGTGAGGAATCCCTTTTAGGGGGGAATTGCAAGGCAAAGTTCAGTGCAGTCCTAAAAAGACATACTTCTAAGCCTAGTGAAGGATGAAGGGGAAAGACATCCTTCTAAGCCTAACAAAGTCAATAGGTTTAGAAGGGTGTAATTCTTTCTATGACAGCACTCAAATGACTGAACTAGACATGATGTTTGTCTTGTGTTCTCCATGGAAACTGACAGCCAAACACCAGGAGCCAGTCACCAGAGAGAAATCCTACCTAAAAGTGCCACAGGGCCCCAATTCTGGTTGGCATTGTGGCATAGGGAGAAGAAAGACTATTGCCTCTTCAAGTGCCTTTTTACCAGCCCCCAACATCAACAGGGTATGCATGCACAACCAGAAGGGTGGTCATCCAGAGGGGCTAATAATGCCCCTTGCATGGCTGGTGTGTGGGAGTAGGCCAAGTAGGCGACAGTCTAGGGCGCCACCTGGCCTAGGGGGTGCCCTAGGTGGCCCCTCTCCCCATACATGTGTGTGCTCCTTGGAACCTGCCTTCACCAATGGAAAGCAGGCTCCATGGAGCGCAGATGCTCCCCGGCCAGTTTCACATTCCCGTAACAGACCCACAAGACATGAAAGCGGACAGCGCCTGCACAGTGCGCTTCTTGGAGCCTGGCAGGGATAAATTAATCAATTGTAAAAGCTGAAGAGCCAATTACAGTGTCTAAAAACTAGTTCTTGTTGAAGTTGTATGCTGCCACTCATCCTTCCCACTTTACTTTAACAGAGCCATGGGGTGGGAGCCATAGCTCAGTGGCAGAGCATCTTTCTCGCATGCACAAGGTCTTGTCATCAAGGATCAAGTAGAAATGATCATGTGAAGGTCTTGTCTCTGGCACCTCCAGCTAAAAGGATCAAACAGCATTCTCACAATTTTTAGTGGTTAATCTCACAATTTTTTTTAAAAAAAAGATAAAATGGAAAACTGTAAATTAAAAATGTAAATAGTTTCAAGTTTCTTCATTTCTCTTACAATTCTCTGTGTTTTAAAATTGGGAGGGGGCGCTAATGGGCACCAAAAAACCCTAGCACTTGCCCTGGCCTCTTGGGGCAATTTTGGGTAGGAAAAAATAGCACAGGGGAGGCACAAGTCCTTCCTCCCCATGCAGTAGTTGTGACCAGAACTGGAGCTCTGCTGCAATTTTAGAAGGCATTTCTCTAGGGACTGGCAGCTGGTGTATGGCTGCTAGTCTCTGTACAGAATACAAAACAAATAGAGAGTTGCTAACCTCCAGGTGGTGCCTTGCAAGACCAGCAATCTTCTTTCCGTTTTCAAGTGCCAGAACTCCCAGGGCATGTGGAGCCAGAGGAAGGGGCAAAGAGGACCCATAGACATTTCTGCTCGCAAAAATGGCATGGGGAATGAAGTTTGAAGTGCATTGCAGAGCACAGAGCCAAACTTAGCAGTGGAGCACTTTAAAAAGCGAATTTCCCTTTGCTTGTAATTACCTGGCAAGAATTGTGTAACTTTTAACTTTTAAATAATCCCACAGGCACAGGTTGGAAGAAAAGTACCAGCTCTGAGAATTTCATCCCAGTTGGATGAAGGGAAAAAGTTACATCCAAAAATCTTTACCTTGTACAAAGCAATGAACATATGAACATATGAAGCTGCCTTATACTGAATCAGACCCTTGGTCCATCAAAGTCAGTATTGTCTACTCAGACTGGCAGTGGCTCTCCAGGGTCTCAAGCTGAGGTTTTTCATGCCTACTTCCCTGGACCCTTTTTAGTTGGAGATGCCGGGGATTGAACCTGGGACATTCTGCTTACCAAGCAGATGCCTGAGCCCTGAGCCACCATCCCTCCCCTGGAAATAACTAACACATTACTCAACTTTAATCTCAATATGAAAGATACTGACTGAGGTTTTTAACGTGACCAAAGAACTGACTCCAGTTCTCACTTTGCCATACATCCCAACTGCTAAACTGTTGCATTCCAGTTTCAATTGCAAAGTGGTAAGAACCAGAGAGGATTGTGAGGAACCCCAAAGGGATCTGTTGAGGCTGGGTGAGTGGGCGTCAACATGGCAGATGAGGTTCAATGTGGCCAAGTGCAAAGTAATGCACATTGGGACCAAGAATTCCAGCTGCAATTACAAGTTGATGGGGTGTGAAC
This sequence comes from Heteronotia binoei, assembly GCF_032191835.1. Classification (NCBI taxonomy): domain Eukaryota; kingdom Metazoa; phylum Chordata; class Lepidosauria; order Squamata; family Gekkonidae; genus Heteronotia; species Heteronotia binoei. The sequence goes on from NC_083227.1 coordinate 37,754,617, forward strand.
TGGCAGAGACTGACCAAGAGAGAGATCTTGGGGTCATGGTAGATAACTTAATGAAAATGTCAAGACAGTATGCAATTGCAATAGAAAAAGGCCAACGCCATGCTGGGAATTATTAGAAAGGGAATTGAAAACAAATCAGCCAGTATCATAATGCCCCTGTATAAATCGATGGTGTGGTCTCATTTGGAATACTGTGTGCAATTCTGGTCACCGCACCTCAAAAAGGATATTATAGCACTGCAAAAAGTGCAGAAAAGGGCAACTAGAATGATTACAGGTTTGGAAAACTTTCCCTATGAAGAAAGGTTAAAACGCTTGGGGCTCTTTAGCTTGGAGAAACGTCGACTGCGGGGTGACATGATAGAGGTTTACAAGATTATGCATGGGATGGAGAAGGTAGAGAAAGAAGTACTTTTCTCCCTTTCTCACAATACAAGAACTCATGGGCATTCAATGAAATTGCTGAGCAGTCGGGTTAGAACAGATAAAAGGAGGTACTTCTTCACCCAAAGAGTGATTAACATGTGGAATTCACTGCCACAGGAGGTGGTGGCAGCTACAAGCATAGCCAGCTTCAAGAGGGCGTTAGATAAAAATATGGAGCAGAAGTCCATCAGTGGCTATTAGCCACAGTGTGTATATATATATGTATATGTGTGTATATATAGATATATAGATAGATAGGGTTGGTTCTTGTGTATTCTTTAAATCCACATGTGATCGTGCAGCATGTCTCCCAAAAGGTGTACTTGAGTGTGGGGTCTAGCCCAAGAAATCTTATGCTGGAATATAAAACTGCTACATTTTAAGGGACCACAAAGCTATTGTTTAAGAACCAAGTTTGAGTACAGTGGCACCTTTAAGAGCAACAAAGTTTTATTTTGGGTATATGCTTTTGTGTGTATTTACACTTCATCAGATAAATTTAGTTTGTAACTGTGAGTACCTCATGGAAGGGAGGTTGGAAAGATTATTGCAATTTAACCTAGAATAATATGAAACAGTTTGTCTATGTGTCTCTTTGTTAAGGCAGGTGCCCTTTGCATTAGAAGACAACAGCTTTCTTCTCACACATCCATTCGAACTTATCACTGCACATTTCATAATTAATCCCTTTATCTTTAGTCACAGCCCCGCATGTATTTTCAACTGCAGAAAGAGATTGCTTGGCCCTGTGAACAGAGAATAGAAAAGGGTTCATGAGAACTTACCCAAGCAAGGCAGATGCTGAATGTCTGACTCAGTGATACAGGTTGCTGGGAAATCCCTGGAGATTTGGAGGTGAAGCCTTCAGATTGCAGGGTTTTAGAGAAGTAAGGGACCTCAATCAGGTATAAGAGCCATACATATAGAGTCCATCCACCATAGCAGCCATCTTCTCCTCAACATACCCCCCAAGTTTCAAAAAGATTGGACTGGGGGGTCGAATTCTATGAGCCCCAAAAGAAGGTGCCCCTATCCTTCATTATTTCCAATGAAGGGAAGGCATTTTAAAAGTGAGCAGTCCCTTCAAATGTGATGGCCAGAACTCCCTTTGGAGTTCAATTGTGCTTGCCACACCCTTGCTCCTGGCTCTACCCCCAAAGCCTCCTGGCTCTACCCCCAAAGTTCCCAGTTATTTCTTGAGTTGGATTTGGCAACCCTACTTCAGATGGCAGGGTTTTAGGGAAGCAAGGGACATCAATCAGGTATAAGACCTTAACCATATATATGGAGTAGGGTTGCCAAGTCCAATTTAAGAAATATCTGGGGACTTTGGGGGTGGAGCCAAGAGACTTTGGAGGTGGAGCCAGGAGACATTAGGGGTGGAGCCAAGATCAAGGCTGTGACAAGCATAATTGAACTCCAAAGGGAGTTCTGGCCATCACATTTAAAGGGACCGCACACCTTCTCAATGCCTTCCTTCCATAGGAAATAATGAAGGATAGGGGCACCTTCTTTTGGGGCTCATAGAATTGGACCCCCTGGTCCAATCGTTTTGAAACTTGGGGGATATTTTGGGAAGAGGCACTAGATGCTGTACTGAAAATTTGGTGCCTCTACTTCAAAAAACAGCCCCCCCCCCGAGCCCCAGATACCCGTGGATCAATTCTCCATTATTTTCTATGAGAATAAATCTCCATAGGGAATAATAAAATTCCCAGCAGACATTTTCCTCCCGTCCCTCTGCTTTCTGACGACCCTGAAGCAGGGGGAGGTCCTCCAAACCGGGGGATCCACTGCCCCCACCTGGGGATTGGCAACCCTAATATGGAGTCCACCCTCCATAGCAGCCATCTTCTCCAGTGGAACTGATTACAGTAGTCTGGAGATCAGTTGTAATTCCAAGAGATCTCTAGCCTGGAGACTGGCAGTCCTATGATCTCTGTGCTGTAGCCTTCTCCATGTATGTTCTCTAGATATGGAAACCAAGATAGCTTTTTTCTTTTTTCAGAGGAGGGCCAATTTCAGTCTTACAGCTTTTTTTATATTTAACATTCCCATTGTTTATGGATGTGTTTTTAAATCTGCAAAGCAAAAATGCATACTTAGAATCCCTTAACAGTTCAGGAATAACTAGCTTGCATTAATCTGGAGTTATGCCTTCTTAGTGGTCCATTAAAAATACAAAAAGGAATTTAATAAGAAGTTTATTGGGCTGTGCAATCCAGTGTGTACATTTTAGCTAACTTCCAGGTGGTGCCTGAAGGTACCCTGCTATTATGACTGATTTATTTATTTATTTTTGCTACTGTGGGACACATAGTGTTGGGCTGGATGGGCCACTGGCCTGATCCAACATGACTTCTCTTATGTTCTTATCTCTAGGCAACAGAATTCAGTTCACCTAGAGAAACTGGCTGCTTTAGAGGATGGGCTCTGTGTAACTATATTCCACTGAAGTCCCTCCCCCACCAAACTCCTCCCTCCTCAGGTTCCACTCTCTAAATCTTTAGGTATTTCCCAGCCGTAGATGGTAACCCTGGTGTGCGTGTGTTTGTGCTTGGAAGAGTCCCAACAACCACTGGCTTGTGGCCCATCAGAAAATCACAATTAATCCTATTGCCAGATCTGGTTCATTTGACTCTACAATGCTATTACTTTGTTCCACATGGGGACTACACAGCAACACCCACCAATAAGTAATGGAAGCTGATATTCTTCCTCTCATGCCCTGCCTAGGGTTGCCAAGTCCAACCCAAGAAATATCTGGGGACTTTGGGGGTGGAGCCAGGAGACTTTGGGGGTGGAGCCAGGAGACACTGGGGTGGAGCTAGGGGGGAGGGGGGGAAACGGCGCCGGGGAGCATGGCGAGCGCTGCCGCCTCTTCTCTGCTCACCGTGGCTGCTGCTCCGAGAGCTTTCCACTCCTTCCTTCCTCCGGCTCTCAAATATCTGATGTTCATGTCTTCCGGCTCTCAGACATCTGACGTTTATTCTATGTGGCTCTTACTGTTAAGCAAGTTTTGCCACCCCTGGCTTAGAGGAAAGGTCAAGGACTGGGCCCTGATGGCTGAAAACGGGGAGGGAGGGGCGGTGCCTATAGCTAGAGGTGAGCCTGGGGCCTAGTGGTTCGAGCCAGGGGCAAGGAGTACCGTGAACTTAGATGCTCGGGGTGTCGCTTAGGATTTGGGGAGGGCCTGTGCCCCCTGGGCTCCTCTTCCCCGAGCGGCTGGCTGCCTGGTTTCCTTCCTGCTGGCCTCCTCCTGGTCGACTCCCTCTCTTTCTCTCCCTGTGGCAGGGGCTCAAGTGCGCGCCGTAGAAGGGGAAAGGCGGGGAGTGGGGAAGCCGGAGGAGCGGCTCCACCTCCTCCCCAACTCACCCTGTCTGGCCGGGGAAGGGATGGGGGCCCCTCGCTCGCCTGCCTGCCTGTCAGAGCGCTCGCTGGATGTGAGCAGCGCGGGAGGACGACCATGCCGCTGCTGCCGGGCCTACTCCTGCTGCCGCCGCCTCTGCTGCTGCTGCTCTTCCTGGCTGGTCCCCTGCGTGGCGGCACGCAAGACCCGGAGGCGGCATGCGGCCCGGACGGCTGCTACACCGTCTACTTCCAGCGCCGGAGCTTCCTGGACACCTGGCGCAGCTGCCGGGAGCTGGGCGGCAACCTGGCCACGGTCAAGCACCACGACGAGGCGGCCCAGGTGGAAGCGGAGGGGGATGTGGAGGCGGGCCGGGGGCATGGCAAGCCACGAGTCTGGGTCCTAGAAGGGCCCGGATTCGCGGCTCACCATGCTCCTGGCCTGCCTCGCCCTCCCCTGCGCTGCTGCCACCTCTTGGCTGCTCTTCCGAGATGGGCTCAGCCTGGGCCCATCTTGGAGGAGCAGCTGCGGTGGGCAGGGAGGGTGCGGCAGCGGCGCGGCAGCCTCGCCCAATCCAGGATCAGGCGGCTCTCCGGCGCCATTTCCCCCCTCCCCCCGCTTCTGTTTTTATGGGGAGCGAGGGAAGAGGGTGGAAATCCTGGGGTCCCCCGCCAGGGCGGGAGGGTTGGGAAGCCTAGCCCTGCCACAGATTTTGCTAGTCTTTAAGGTGTTCCTGGACTCTTGCTCTTTTTGTGTTTGTGTATACTGCTACAGACTAACATCATTACACATCAATCCAGGTGGACAGCCGTGTAGGTTTGAAGCAGTTGAACAAAGCAGGAGTCAAATTGCACCTTTAAGAACAACAAAGTTTTATTCAGAATGTAAGCTTTTGTGTGCTCGAAGCACACTTCATCAGACAGTAGTATGGAATGGCATTGTAGAGTCAAATGGTTACATATCTTAAGCTGCCAACTGAAACTTTTCCAATGATGCCCAGTATGACTTGCTGTAATTTGGAGAGCAATTAAAGAGAACTTCTACATTCAGACGCAGTCAACCTCAGAATTCCAGAGCCAGGAAGCAACATCAGAGGAAGGCCTCAGACTCTCTGTGTGAAGTTCATTTCTAATTCCAGTCACTCTTGAGGGAGTTATGCTGTTTTTGTACATCTCACGGTGAGCCAGTTTATAAAAATGATCCTGTATATCTATAAAGAGTGAATGTAACAGAATACTCACGTGTCATTTAACAACGAACCATCTTTCCAGGTCCATTTCTTCGTTTGGAACACAAAACTAAGCCCAATCCATAAATTATATTCTTCTTGGATGTTCTTCTTTATGAATTCCTGCCAAACAAAATGAGGAAGTTGTAATATTTGCTGTTAATTTTGGTGTTTTTGAAACTGTGTTGAGAATAAAGATATTACTATTGGTAGGAAACTGTCACCCCAATTTACAAAAAAGCTAAGCATGCATGAAAGTTTCATGGAGTACTAATGTGTGTATATTCAAATTATACTTAGGCTTTCCCTTTCTACTCTAACAGCAAGAATTTGAATGGGATTCTACCAGGACTGGTCCTGGACTGTCTTGCACCCTAGGCAAGGCTAACTTCTGGCACCCCTCCCCACTGATAATGTCACTGAGTCACATGGGGGCCACCCAATTTGGTGCCCCCAGAAGGCCAGCACCCTAGGAAATTGCCTAGTTTCCCAAGTGGCAGGGCCGGCCCTGGGTTCTACTCAAAATGCCAAAATCCTGTAAAAGAACTGTGTTGGAGGGAAACCATTGAGATGAAACTGAATTCTATCCATACCTAACTGTTACTACACATTTTTGTTTGTTAGTTTTGTTTTTTGAGATAACTCAAAAATGTTAAGTCTATCCTTAACATTTGAAAAAACAAATATCCAGATAGGAATCCTGCACATGTCAGGACCAAAAGTCAAGATGGGCATTTTGCGACCTCCACCACATCTTTCTTTCCTCAATTCTGATGGTTCACATGCCATGTTATACCCAATCTTACCAATTCTTCCAAGTTCTGGATCACAACCATTTGTGCTCCCTTTCTAAAGCAGTGGTCATCAGCCTCTGACCATGTATTTCTCTGGTCAGAAATCCAGTAGCATTTTCCCTTTCTTGGCATCCATTTTATTGGACAGAGTTTACATTCAGAGCCTTCTACAAGAAGAAAAAGAGTATCCCCACATTAGGCTATTCCAGTCCATTTAAATATAATCCAGCTCCTTCCATGTAGCACAGTGATCCCTAACATGACATCCATGGGCACCGTGATGCTGACCAATAATTTTTTGGCACCCAGTGGTTTCTTCAACAAATCAATTCTTTTCTAAAGCAAAGAGCCAGCCCTAGCTTGCCTCCCCTTCATTGGTGCAGGAGTTACATCAGATAAAAGCAGGAGGCTCTCCTGAATAGAGCACCCATTCGGAAACAGCAGTCTTGGCCTGCATTTTTTGTGATTGGCCATGGGACCCCAAGACAGCCATTTCATGGTGGTGTGTGTATTCCCCATTCTCAAAAGGCAACAGGTTCAAGAAGCTTCAAGAGGGAATTGGATAAACATATGGAGCAGATTGTACCCGGTTCTTCATAGACAGCTTCAAGAGGGGATTGGATAAATATATGGAGCGGAGGTCCATCAGTGGCTAATAGCCACAGTGTATTGTTGTAACTCTCTTTCTGGGGCAGTGATGGTCTGTATTCTTGGTGCTGGGAGGGGCAACAGTAGGAGGGCTCCTAGTGTCCTGGCCCCATTGATGGATCTCTTGATGGCACCTGGTCTTTTTTGGCCACTGTGTGACACAGAGTGTTAGACTAGATGGGTCATTGGCCTGATCCAACATGGCTACTCTTATGTTCTTAAGAGGAAGAAGAGGAGAAGGAAGAAAAGGAGGAGGAGGGGGAGATTTGATTTATACCCCGACCTCCACTTGGAGTATCAGAGTGGTTTTCAATCTCCTTTCTTTTCCTCTCTCCAAAACAGACACCCTGTGAGGTAGGTGGGGCTAAGAGAGCTCAGCTGTCAAAGAACTGCTCTTGAGAAAACAGCTCTTGCATATGGAGGAGTGGGAATCAAAACTTGTTCTCCCAGATTAGAATCCACATACTTAACTACTACCTTTTCATCAAGCTTTTTTGGTGGTGGACAGTGCCATCAAGTTGCAGTTGACATTTGGCAACCCCAGAGAGTCTCCAAGGCAAGAGATGAGCAGAGGTGTTGTGTCATTGCCTGCTTATGTGTAGCAGCCCTGGATTTCTTTGGTGGTCTCCCATTCAAGTACTAACCAGGTTGACCTTGATTAGCTTCTGAGATCTGTTAAGATCAGGCTAGTGTGACTCATCCAGGTCAGTACACAACCTTCTTTAATACCTGATTATCGACTGAAAAAATTAGCAAATAAAAGTATCTATTACAGTTATGCCCCATTTTCAGCATAATGGGACAATTTCAAAGGGTCTGGTGAGAAATAATGGAAATAATATATATGTTTCTGGTAATGCACAAACAAAGAGAAATCTGCCCCTTTTGTTCAGTGGGGGAGAAGGGGGAGAATCACCTTTTAACAGCCTCAATGTGTACTTAGAGAGAACCAGTTCTATCTAATTTTCAGTGAACCCATTACAACGATATGAGATTTTTTGTTTAGGAGTTGTTGTGGAGAGTGAGAGCTTACCTGATGGTGTTTCACACAAATTGGATTTCAGATGTGTAATCTTGTTGGAACATTCTAGTAGACTTCTTGTCAGGTTTCCTGCTTCATCCTTAGGGGCATTTATAGTTGTTACATTCTCTTCTTTGTGACAACTGCCCTGAGAATCTTGACCAGGTTGATTTTGTGTGACATAAATAAACCATTAACAGCCTATCATAGAGTGATGTAAACCATGAATTATTCCAAAAATTGTAGTTTATTGAGGGGTGGGGACTACATAGCTGCCATGTAAGCACTCAAATAAATGATTTCCTAAATGGCACTCACTAGTGGGGTTTTTTTTTCACCAACTGTCACTCACTTCTTGGATCTTTGGAATCAAAACCAAAGTGGATAGAAAAGAATCAAACCATGTGCTTCAGTTCACTCCCTACCAGGAGGCTGACTAGTAAAAGACTGAGGTCAACTCTAACAAGTTTACTAGAACTGCACTCCCTTGATTTAGCAGATTTATTGAGACTCCAGAGAATTTTCAAGGAAAGAGATTAGCAGAACATAGGCCACTACCTTTTAATGAATATCTTGGGGCCTTAAACAGATGTATTTACCTGTGTTGTTCTGGGATTTCCCTACTCTTCTACAATCCCAGCCCAGCTGCACTATTTTGTCTTACTGGGAATCACTGATGTTAGAGTCAAATGTTATCATATCTTGTAATCCAGTCATTGATTGCCTAATGTTATCAGATTTTGTAATTTACTTACTGATTGACTGAAAATATTTATCATATCTGTAATCTGCCTGAGTTCCAGTGGGAAAGGTAGACTATAAATGATGGTGGTGGTGGTGATGGCAATGCCCATTCAGAAGCTGTTACTTCCATTGTAGGAGAATGCCTGGCCAGGAACCATTCAGCATTTTATGATTAGCTACTCACTTCTGACAGCCATTTTGTGGCCGTGCCCGCTACCTTTCCCAAAACTCTGAAGTACTTGTAGGCTCAAGAAGGTTGTGTAACCCTGACTCAAATGATCCCATCCCAATAAGTAATTCTGCAGTGGAGGATGCTTTGATAAACAAAACTCAACTCTAACTGATATGTATTTATTCTACCCTTTCTCCAAGGAGCTCAGGTCAGTTCGTATCGTTCATCCTTCTCCTCTCTCAGGTGGGTTAAACTAAGAAAGTATGACTATGTCAGAGTCACCCAATGGACAGCAATGGGTGTCTGAATCTGAATCCCAGTCACCCAGATTCTAGACAAGCACTTTCATCATTACAGTATAGTGCTTTTCAGTCACTAACTCAATTTGAAATTCTTATTCCAGATACCCATCATGTCACCATAAGCCATGTCAGAAGTTCTTTTTTTATCTACTATTATTAAGAGGTTGGATAAAGAAGTGGTCAGATGTGGACAGGGAAGGCCTGGGTTCAGTCTCCTCAGATACTCATAAAACTTAATGGTTGCCCTAACCTTTATAACAATCAGTGGGGTGGATCATACCTCTGTCTACTAAGCAAAGTTTTATTTATTTATTTAAATATTTATAACCCACCTTTCCTTTTTGCTTAGGTTGCAAACCTTATATAAGAAGTGTCCCTCCAAACCACAGCAAAATACAGTATGATAACAGATGAGGAAAGGAAGTGCTCATGTGTATAGCTTTCTGGTCCTTAACACTGTTGAGCAATTGACTTAAAATTGTTCTGTAAGAATTCAGGAAAGCCCAAAGCCAGGCATTTAAAGGCCAGGCCCACCCACATTAGTCAAGTACTACTGGACAGAATGATTTCTGTTGCCCACATATCATTTCCTGTCATCCCACCACAGAACACTATTGCCTGTTCCCATAGCAACTCATCTACAGGACAATAAGAAAAGAATTTTCACTCAAGATAATTTTTACATAGTAAAATAAATATTTACTTTCACTGACAACTTCAGCATAATGAAGCAAAATTGTGACACTTTCCAACTTTCATCGAAGAATGGGTGGAAGCTGATCTAATCTTGAAACATGTTTGACAGTACAACAGCTTAACCAACTCAAAACTTTGGGAGAAAAGTTGGGTACAAGTGCGAAAGACAGATGATCAACCACTATAAAAGTACTCATGCCGTTTACTCTTTTAAAAGATGCCACATGCAAAAGCCATAACTATTTCAGGTAAGGAAAACAGCATGGCTTATACCCCCTCTTCCCACACAGCTCGAACTGGGCCCTCATATGATTTTAAAACTGCATTTTAAAAACCTCAGGAGGTTCCGAACATGGAACTCCCAGTGAACTATTGGTGTTGCTGCATGATTATGTTACTTCTGCGGAAAACCTGGAAGTGAAGATAGGTAGCTCTAGGTATCATGGAAAATTCTGTGGCTTTACCATACAGTTTCATGTAAGGTTGCCAGAACTGTGCTGGAAAATACCTGGAGACTTTGGGGGTGGAGCTGGGAGAGTGTGGGGTTTGGGGAGGAACCTCAGCATGGTCCAGTGCTGTACAGTCCACCCTTCAAAGCAGCCATGTTCTCCAGGGGGGCTGATCCCTGCCAGCTGGAGTTCAGTTGTAAAAGCAGGAGATCTCCAGGCCCCATGCAATATCTAGAACTACCTGCTGTTGCTTCCATGTTTTCCCTGAAAGTGACATCATCACACATATTATGCTGCCCCGCACCATGTTGCTTAACTCCTGCCAGTTTCCAAACTGAGCCTGGCAACCTTAGCTCCCAGGCTGTCACATAGGCTTGCCAATCCCCAGGTCCCAGCGCGGGTTCTTCCACTTTCTCAGGCTCCTTCCCGCCCCCAGTCAGCTGGCTGGCAGGGAGAAGCCCTGCCCCCAAAGCCACCATGTGACTTCCCCCCTCCGAAGCTCCAGTCTCCGATTGGAAAGGCTGCCTCTTGGGATGGGGTGTCTGTGTTACTTGGAAGAAGTTGGCTGCAACTTGTGAGTAGAGAGGCCAATACCTCACTTCAGAGTCGCCAGGAAATGGTGGGGGGGACATTTGCTGAGCACTTCATTATTCCCTATGTGGAGATCGATTCTCATAGGGTATAATGGGGAATTGATCTGGAGGTTTCGGGGACTCTGGGGGAGCTGTTTTTTGAGGTAGAGGCACCAGATTTTCAGTATACTATCTAGTGCCTCTTCTCAAAGTACCCCCCAAGTTTCAAAACGATTGGACTGGGGGTCCAATTCTATGAGTCCCAAAAGACGGTGCCCCTATCCTTCATTATTTCCTATGGAAGGAAGACATTTAAAAATGTGATGGCCAGAACTCCCTTGGAGTTCAATGATGCTTGTCACACCCTTGTTCCTGGCTCCGCCCCAATGTCTCCTGGCTCCACCCCCAAAGTCCCCAGATATTTCTTGAATTGGACTTGGCAACCCTACTGTCACGGCTTCTGTGAAATCCATTGGTTTTTCACATTGGTGCCATCTCTTGGAGTTGCGGCAATGAAAGGGGGGTGGGTCCCCAACTGGAAACAAAGTTAATATGGCCTTGTATCTTTATCAAAACCTAGCTACGTTGGTTAGTGCTTTTCTAAGCTACACATATTGAATGAATCCCACCCAAAAGTTAGCCATAGTTAGGGTGACCATAATGTCTGAAGGCCAGCCAGGGACACCTTTGGGGGGGGGGAAGGTAGGGGTGCGCACGCACTTTGCGCGCGCGCCGCTGGAAACAGGAAGTGACGTCACTTCCGGTGACGTCATGCCACCACCGGAAACAGGAAGTGACACCACTTCCTGTGACATCATTTCCCCGCGTCACCTGCCAGAAACGGGAAGTGACATCACTTCCTGTGACATCACTTCCCCCAAATGACATCATTTCCCCCAAATGCCACTGCCGGAAACAGAAAGTGACTTCACAGCACTTCCTGTGACGTCCCCAAAAATCCCCCAAATATCACCGCCGGAAACAATTTTGTTCTCAAATCCTGTATATACTTCATCAGTATATGGGATAAGGCACTTTCTCAACTGTGCTGCATAATGCAGCCTATTTATTTTGTCCTGTTTGCTCTGTTGGCTCTATCTGCGCCACCTTCATCACTTTCGGGGTGTGGATCCCCCAGTGGGGTGGTCTCCCAACTCCCTCCGCCGGCTGTTTCTGATAGCCCTGCGCCCCCTCTTTCATTTGATATGTGTCCCGTGCGGGTGCCACCCTCCCGCCAGGAGATGCCGCAAAATGAGCCCCCTTGAGGCTTATGGCGGCAGGGCTCGGGGGAAGCGAGCTAGACTGCTGTTCTTTTGAGAGGTCATAGAGTGTTTCGAGCCCGTCCCTGTGGCATCAGTCCCATCGTTGTGGGACCCAGGGGGCCGGCGCAGCGGCACGCCGAAGCAGCCTGTCACTAATAACACAGATCGAGATGCAGGACAGGAACCCGGAAGTGACCGACAGGCTGGCGCGGGTCCCTGGAGGCCTCCAGAGGCCAGCGCCGGCAGTGGAGAGACCCCCGCGGGTCCCTGGAGGGCCTCCAGAGGCCCGCAGAGGCCGCGGAGAGGCCGGCGCTGGTCCCTGGAGGCCTCCAGAGGCCAGCGCCGGCAGTGGAGAGGCCCCCGCGGGTCCCTGGAGGGCCTCCAGAGGCCCGCGGAGGCCGTGGGGATGCCGGCGCTGGTCCCTGGAGGCCCTCCAGGGACCCGCGGGGGCCTCTCCACTGCCGGCGCTGGCCTCTGGAGGCCTCCAGGGACCAGCGCCGGCTGCTCCGCGGCCTCCGCTGGTCGCTGGAGGCCCTCCAGAGTCTCTGGAGGGCCTCCAGCGACCAGCGGAGGCCGCGGAGTGGCCTTCGCTGGTCGGCGCTGGTCGCTGGAGGCCCTCCAGAGTCTCTGGAGGGCTTCCAGCGACCAGCGGAGGCCGCGGAGAGGCCTCCGCCACCGTCGGCGGGCCCCGCGCGCGGGCGGGGAAGGCGGCGAGTGAGGGAGGGAGCGTCACTGCGCACGCGCAGGGACGCTCCCTCCCTCACTCGTCGCCTTTTCCGCCGGCGCCCGCGGCCCACCGCCTCCGGGGCTGGCTAAACCGGGACCTCTAAATGGTCCCGGTATAGCCAGCCCGGGAGGCGGGAATAGGGGGCCAGAACCGGGACATTCCCGGGCTCCCGGGACGGTCTGGCCACCCTAGCCATAGTTATTTTCAATGGAATTCATTCCTTCATTCACAAGATTTTTGTCTTACCTCTCAGCCACAGCTTCTAAGGTAGGTAGCATGGAAATAACAATTAAACAAACAAAACCTCAGTAATTGTAAGCATCATTTACATTATTTAACAATCTAAACACCAGTTCAGCAAGAGCAGCATAAAACTAAATTAATGGAGCAGGGCTGGATTAACAATTAGGCCAAGTAGGCACTGGTCTATGGGCCTCCACACCTTTAGCGGCCCCAGGCTAGCTCCCCCCACCCTCCATTTTCCTCCTGCTTGCAGCTTTCCCAGCCTGCACATGCAGCCAGCAACTGAGTCACTCTTTGCCTGACTTGCCTGGTGCAGCTTCTGTTGGCATTGTTGCCAAGTTTGCCTCTCTGTGCCTCTCCTCTGCAGCTTTGTCAAAGGGGCTTTTGAGATGGTGGCTGCAGGCTGCAGCGGGGACCACGGGTGCTGGTGGGACACTGACTCTGAGATAATTTGCCAGGTGGCCCCCAAGATTTTGACTGCCTAGGGGCCTCCACAGGGTTGAATCCAGCACTGAAAGGGAGTGAGGGTGGAGAAAAGCTTATCAACAAGAAGCCTGGGCGGTGGAAGGGGGGGATGTTTTAACCTGGCACACTCCACAGCCCAGGTGCCAGGCAAATATTTGCAAAGAGGGAGTTTCCACAATCTGGGGGCCACTGCAGCAAATGGTTTATTTCTGGTAACCACATACCTCAGCAACAACCCTAACATTCATAACTTTTGAGGGGTGGTATTCACCGAGTACTGGCATCTCTTGTGGGGGGAGGTCTCTCCCAATTCCTTTGTGGGGAATTGGTGGAAATTGATGCAACCTTATACATGAGCACCAGCACTTATATTTGTTGAAAATATATATCTGTTCTGTATGTCCTTTGCAATGTTCTAAAGTTCCAGTCATTATAGGGTTAACACTGTGCCTGATTCCCTATTGTCTGCATGATATGGGAAGAAGATACTGACTGCTGTCAATCAAGGTCTAGAAGCGAGAAAACCTGTTTTGTATGTTTGGCCAGTTAGTCAGGTGACTTCCTTTGTTCAGGCAGAGAGGTCAAGAAGAAGGAGGAAGTGGTCTTCCATTAAGCACATGATCTTCTAGTGTGAGGATGTAGTTCTTTAGTGTTTGTTCTTTTATCTCCCAGTACCCTTTCCCTGTAGAAATAAATATGTTTTTGCTTTTTCATGTTACATGCCTCTCAATGATTATTTGATCCAGTGATCCATCGCACTTTGAGATAAAGAAATAGAATTTCAAACAGAATTCCCTAACTATATTTTTGCCCATTTTAAAGCATTTTTTACTAATAATACCTACACACTGCTCCAGAGATAACCAATAATGTCACAGTGATCACCAGAATTATATTGCCAGTCCATCCGATCCATAGGGCAATCCAGAACCAATGGGATCTCCTAGAAACACCTGTAAAGATTACAAAGCAAGTATTCTAGCATAACAAGAGCCCAGATTCTGTCTACTCTCAGGTGATTCTTCTGTAATGAAGGACACTCCCTTCCCCACTCACACACTCAAACACAGAGACAATACTTCTAACAATTAAAAAAAAATGAAAGCAGATAAAGCATTGTACTCAGAGCATGGATGTTATCAGTGACACATATATGGATGCTGAGCACTTCTATGTCTGATGAAATCTGGTAAAACAAATCTTTTCTACAAGACTTCTATGAATTCATCCTAAAGAAAATATTACAGAATAATTTCTTATTGGCTTCTCCTCCCACTAAGTAGAGTAAAATAAATAAAAACAGTCAAACAGAGAACTGGCAGGTCTCTTCATATTTGATTGCCTTAAAATAAAGGATTTTTAACAGTTAACCTAAATAACTTCCTCCCTATTCTACCCTGATCTCCCCCCCTTTTTTCTTTCTACTCTAACTACAGTTTTCTGTTCTACCTTATAAATATTCTTTTGGGTTACCTGGGTGGGTCAGTGTCTAACAGCCAAACTAGATGTGACAATTGTTAAGCAGTTGGGTCCTCACTCACTTTCCCTGCAGCTGCAAATTATTTTTAAAGCTCTGCAAGGGTCCAGTTCATCTTGAAACTGTGGATGGAGGGTAGTCTGCCTTTTTTTCTGCACCATTTTCCAAAGCTAAAATCGCTTTGATGTTTGCCCCATTTTGGAGCTGCACATGCAGTATTCATTGCACAAGTGTAGCCCCCATTTGGCCCAACTCATTAAAAATTGCACATATGTTCATCAAATGTTCATAGGAAATCTTCTGACTGGGCATAGAACATTTTCCCCAGGAAACAGCATATTTCAGCTGTTTCCCTATCAGAGACAGTACATGATACTGGGGAAACTGCTGAAATTATGATTTTACTTAATGTTGACAACATGGAGGACGGGGGGGGTGGAATATAGCAACTTCTAACATTGTTGAAATTCACATGATCCTGTATAATTTCCATGGGTTGGGAACAAAGAGTCAAAATCCATGAGGCATATAAAGCCCTTTATTGTACCTAAAGAAGCTCTTTAGATATCGTTTACAGACGAATTCTGAGTGAATACTGTAAATGTGTTCAATTGGACATCCTCAAATATTTGGTGGTTGTCAAAATGTCACACTTAAGGTTTTCTTTTTCTTGCACTCAACACACCTCATTCTGTCAGTCTTTAGAGTTATCCTTCTATACAGTACTGTATTTGTAATGCAACAGAGAAATTTGAGTTCTTTGAGTCCTAAAACAAACTTTTGATTTAAAAGAACCTTAAGGCTTAGATATCAACAAACCCTGCTTCTCATTAAATACTGTTTTTTTTAAATCTTGTAGAATTCCTCTCATAGAATTCCTCTCATTGTTTGCTCCAGAGAGATTTCACCCCAAACAGACCTGTCCTTCTCTTTGCTATGATTAATAGGATAAAATCTAATTAATAGGATAAAGACCTAAATCAGAATTTGTAGATAATATTAAGATTTACCAGAGCCTTGAGATGGATGAGGCAGCCTTGCAGAATTGGGTTCAGAAGGAAGGCTGAGGTCAGCGTAGACAACAATTCCATCCGCCATGCTGTGAGTAGCAGATAAGACCAAGAGATCGTGTGTGACAAGTGGGCAGAGAGGTGCTAAGTGGGTGTCTATGAATCAAGCAGACCAACTAGTACATGTCACAATCTGGAAGTGTTATTATACTATAGCTGAATTCAAGCATAGGTTCACCAGCTTTGCAAAGACCAACACAGTTTTCTGTTGCAGAAAGATGAAAAGAATAGCAAGAACTGGATAGTCTTTCCTTCCTTATAAAATTATGCTGAAGTCTTTATCGTAGGATGGTCACTGATTACAATAAATGAATGAACAGAAGTATGACTGTTTCTAGAAAACCTTTGAAAACCATGTGCCCACACACATACATGCACACAGGCATAGACACTAGGGATGGGCACAAACTGACTCATGAACTGAAGTTTGTGGGTTGTGAAGAAAAGTTCATGGCAAGTCAACTGGCACAAACTTTCCACAGACTTTTAAGCTGTTTGTGGTGGTTTGTGAATGGATAAATTTCTAGACATACAGTCTCCACTCAATCTAAACATTTAACAAACTTCAAAGCAACAGGGGGAAGAACTTTGAAGACATCTAGAGGAACATCTAAGAGATGTGCCCTGGGACTTTGATGTCTCTAACTTGCACAGGATCCATTCTATACATTCCTGACCTTGAGCCTGTCAAAATAACCACCTGTCATTTCCCCAGAAACCCCTTTCCTGGGGACACCTTCTTTGGGGGCCTGTAACTCAGACTCCATAAATCCAATCCTCACCAAAATCAGAAGGCAGGTAGAGGAGAGCCAGTGGGAGATCCCTGGCAAGTAGAATGCTGGGGGTGGGGAGAATAAGGAATAAGAAAAGAACGAACAGAAATGGAAAAAGTTCTGCTTGGAGACAATGAAAAATTTATTTCAAAAATATATAAATTACTTTTAAAATGGTCTACGGAGGATGAAGTAGTGAAATCTCAAATGATTAAATGGGCAATTAATGTAAATAAAGAAATACAGATGGAAACTTGGGAATACTTGTGGAAGAACTCTATGAAGCTCTCAACGTGTCATAGTATTAAAAAGAACTGTTTTAAAATGATGTATAGATGGTATATGACTCCTAAAAAATTGGCAAAGATGAACAACAAGATGCCAGATAGATGTTGGAAATATAAAAAACATGAAGGTTCTTTCTACCATATGTGGTGGACTTGTGAAAGAGCAAAAAAGTATTGGCAGATGATTCAACAAGAAATTTCTAAGATCTTGGGATATGATTTTAAGAAAGTTGCAGAGACTTTTCTGTTGGGATTACAAATGGAAAAAATTCCAAAAGAAGATAGAACTATAATTTGGTACTTGCTTTCAGCTGCTAGGACATTGTATGCGCAGTTGTGGAAGCAAGAAAAAATACCAGAGAAATGGGATTGGATTGTAAAAGTTATGACGTGGAGTGAAATGGACAAATTAACAAGAATTTTAAGAGACTATGATGTAGAAGTTTTAAAGATGGAGTGGAAAAGTTCAGAAGATATGTAGAAAAAGAATGGAAAATAAAAGGACATTGGACAATTTTTGATAATGATTAAGTCTTAGAAAAAAGGAGAATATTAATTTTTGTTTTTGTTAGTTAAGGGTACCTTTAAATATTAGTATTTTAAGTAAATAACACCGGCGGGGGTCAAGTAACAGGGGAGGGGTGGGTAGAAAGAAATATATGGGATAGATAAAAGAAGTTATTAATGATGCAAGAAATATGTTACCATATGTTACCAGATAAAATTGTTTTAAAAATAAGATTTGGTATTGTTCATTGTGTTGGCGCATGCTAAAAATTTACTGGATTACACTGCAGCTCCTATACCAGTTTGGTGTAGTGGTTAAGTGCACAGACTCTTATCTGGGAGAGCCAGGTTTGATTCTACACTCCTCCACATGCAACTGCTAGAATGACCTTGGGTCAGTCATAACTCTTCCAGAGTTGTTCTGCTTAAGAGCAGTTTCTGTCAGAGCTCTTTCAGCCCCTGAAGATTAATTTCTTCAATCTCTTTCCAAATTATTTCCAGAGAAAACAATAGCAATCCATTTTAACTTCACCCCATAAACACAATAAAAGTCTTACTCCACAGAGAATGAACTGGGCAAAACATCAGCTAAGCGCATCAATGCTGGGCAAAAGAATATTTTGATAAAGCTATTTTATGTTAGTTCTGCTATAAAATGGTATTTTATATATATTATGTCATCTAAATATTGTCTCAAATGATCCTGTGTGTTTTTGAACCTCAATGTTCTAATAATTATTTGATTAATATATCAGTGAAAAAGTTGAGAGAATTATTCACATGTTTTGTCAAGTTACAAAATTTTATTTTTCAGAGTGTGCCTTTGATATGCACAAACTATGATTAATGGAAATAAGAGTGGTTGATAATCTTCAAATGTCTAGCAACTTACAGTAACGCTAAGAGGTGGCCCAGTGTTCAAAGGCCTCGTTTCCTGTGCGGTTCTCTTCTTTGCTTCCAAACAGTGGTCAGTACTGTGTTCCATTCAGAGCTGGGTTTGGTGATCAGGGGAGCACATTGCTCCACTCAGTCTTCTTCCTACTAAGAGGGAATTTCATTTGTTGAGGAATCAGCCTCAAGAGGATCTTTTCAAATGATGGAGGAGGAAGAAGGATACATGGCACTCAACTTCAAACCAAGGAAACAACATGGTAAGTACAGCCTTTTGTCTGATGTGCAAGGTAAATATGAGATAGTTGATATGAACCAGAGGATTCTAGCTTATTATTATTCTTGATATTACAATAGTTTTGGTGATACATGCAGAATCGGTGCATCATTCCATCTAAATTTCTGGAGTTATGGTTGCCTTATCTAGCAGAACAGGGAAAATATGTCCCATCCATTTGCATTTGGTAAATCATTTTCATTAAACCTGATCTACAAGAAACTGATCTAAATTAAACCTCATCTAAAATGCAGGCAAAAAAACAAATAATAATAATAATAGAGACAAGTGTACTAGGGACTTTGTTCACCAATCTTATAGCTCAATGCACTCGTAACATTATTTTATAGGAGCTAACTCCAAAAGCAGCATTTGGCCACATCTTTCTCCTAAGCCTGCTTCAGCGGGGAGGGCGGGATATAAATTAAAAATTATTATTATTATTATTATTATTATTATTATTATTATTATTATTATTATTATTATTATTATATCTATTTTCAGTACATTTTATTTGACAAAAAATAACTATTTTGCAATCAATTTGAACACCTGTTTTTAAAAATATACAGCATTTAGTTTTCATTAATTTTATTAAGGAATTTAAACCATTATGTGTTTTGGTATATATTATCTAACAAGATATTATTGTATATAACAACTATATTCAACAATTTTACATCTATACATGTATGGTAAAGAACTATAATAAATAGTTTTCATCTGTCTCCTGCTCTTGAGCCTCTTACATCAAATTCCCCATGTGTTATACAAGGGTTTTCAAAATCAAGGGTGATTCTTTTTAATGGTTGACCTTGAGCTGTATTGATGATCACTGCAAAACTTAGGAGAATGGAAAATGAAGCCTCTTAGAATGTCTGCATGTATTACAGGAATTCATGGAAAAGCTACATCTTGGCCTGTGAAATGGTCTGTAATTGTTTTTTCCTTTCATGATCTCACTGATATGTTGGTTTTCCATCAGTCTACTTCCATGGTGTAGTGTATTCAGATTTTGCAAATATGCTATGGATGCACCCATTTTGAGCTTCCATATATGTTGTAGTAATTCTGATGTTTCCAAAACATTTAAAAATTCAGTTGGATAGTTTACAGTTTGGTCAGAATCTATCACTGTATCCACCAAGTGCATTCTTTTGCAGTTCCTGGATTTATAGAAATGTGTGCTACATTTGGATATACTGGGTTCTCTTGGTCCTCCATGTTATCTAAAATATCACCAGTGTCTTCCATGGGTATATATCTTTCTCCATCAGGTGTTATGAGAAGGAACACATCATGGTATAGTTTGATTTCATCAGATCTCAGAAGATAAGCAGGGCTGGTACTTGGCTGGGAGATTGCCAAGATTCTGCAGAGGAATGCAATGGCAAGCCACCTCTGCTTCTCACTTGCCTTGGAAGCCCCTTGCTGGAGTTGCCATAAGTCAGGTACAACTTGTGGCACTAATATACACATTAGGTGTTATAGCACTACTACCTAATATCAAAAAAAATTCTCTGCAAATTCACAAACTGTAGCAAAACCAGAAAATTGTACTTGTATATTTCATGTAGCCATGAAATTAAAAGACATTTGCTCCTTGGGAGGACAGCTATGGTGAACCTAGGCAGTATAATAAAAAGTAGAGACATCACCCTGCCGACAAAAGTCCGTATAGTCAAAGCTATGGTATTCCCAGTAGTAATGTATGGCTGCGAGAGCTGGACCATAAGGAAGGCCGAGCACAGAAGAATAGATGCTTTTGAGATGTGGTGCTGGAGAAGAATCATGAGAGTCCCTTGGACCGCAAGAAGATCGAAACAGTCAGTTCTAAGGGAAATCAACCCTGACTGTTCCCTGGAAGGTCAGATGCTGAAGCTGAAGCTCAAATATTTTTGGCCATCAAATGAGAAGGGAGCACTCACTGGCTGGACAACATTACTGATATACGGTAACGCAAATTTGAGCAGACTTCGGAGGATGGTGGAAGACAGGAGGGCCTGGCGTGATTTTGTCCATGGGGTTGCAAAGAGTCAGACTCAACTGTGCGACTGAACAACAACAACAAAAATATTTCTTCTCAAGCTGTGCTTTTGGACATGGTGGAGAAATGTCCTCTATCCTAGAATATACCCCAGTATTTAAACCATTGTCTGTTTATGGGTGAGAACTGAGCTGCAAACTTGGAGCTGCCTCTAGGTGGCTGAGGCAATGAGTCATCAAGCTGCAAGCACTGAGTATTTTATGACTTCTATATGCTAATAGATCTCACCCAAGTAGGGCATGGTTTACCATTTCACACCTGGCTGGAACATCACAGCTGCAAGGAACAGAGACATAGACAGCCAAATGGCTCGAATGTTTTGAACCAGACAGGCACAATAGCTTGAGCTGGCCCTGCTGAAAAGAGGAAGCCCCATGAATGTGTGAAAGGCCTGTGTTTTAAAGTGTCCCATAAAGAAGTGTTGAAAAACGAACCTTGAGTGACCACAAGAGGGAGCATGAAGACCTCACTGGCTAAAAGCCAGATGTGCTGGTATGCTTTACAGCAAAAATGACAACATCTAAGGTTATCTGGAGAGCTTTGTGCAAAGTATTTCAGCTAGAACAGGAACTGGGTATCAGAAAGACTTTTGGTTCTTTGATGGCATTTAACTGGAAGCAAAACTTGAAACTGCACATTAATTTTAATTAACGATGCTTATTTATAGCCTACCTTCTTCACTGAGACTCAAGGCGGATTACTGAGGACAGAAAGAGAAAAATATCTAATTGTACAGAACATTGAACGAGCAATGCAATAGGACTAAAATTACAATGATTTAGTGACAACGCAAGCAACAGTGAGAACTGCAAACTGCCCTATGGCAAGATATAGTTTGAAAAGTGCAGAATGTGGAATTGCAAAGTATTAGACAGTGCAGTAAAAGCTAGATCAGGGGTGTCAAACACATTTGTTATGAGGGCTGGATCTGACATAAATGAGACCTCGTTGGGCTGAGCCATGTCGGGCTGGGCTGTTTGTGTACCTATTTAAAATTATGTGGCAGAGAGAAAAATTTTATAAAGGACAAACAATTAATTTAAAAAAACAAAACCTTAAAACATACTTAAAACATTAGCACTTGTTGGTCTTAAAGGTGCTTTCTTTTTATCTCTCCCATGGGATCTAGGGAGCTGGACAAAGGAAATTCTAGCTCTTTTCTTCCTTCTCCAGTGGCCAGGAGGGAAAGGAGCCTTAGCCAGCCCCGTAGCTAAGGGGGGTCAAGGAGGGAAGGGGCCACAGGGGGGTCATGGGGGTGAGAGCAAGGAGCTGGAGAGGCTGGGGACCACCCCTCTCCCTCCCCACTCCAGTGTGATTTAAATTGCATGTTTGCTCTGATTCCACTTCTGCGTTTCCTGGAGCTCAACCTGCAGTGATCAGCTTCCAGTTCTGAAGTTCAAAAGAAGGCTGATTTGCATCTCTGCACTCTCTCCCCATTTCCCTGCTTTCCTGTGCCCTTCCCCAACTGGAAGCAGCAGGAAATGTGTGTGGCTTGTACACAGTGGCTGCGGGAGACATGTCCTGAGACGAGCCTCAGCCAATGGAGAAAACAGAGACTTTGTTCTGTAGTTCCTGTGTAACTGAGCAAGCCTTACAAAGCAAGCTATTATTCAGAAGGAAGCAAGAGAGAGGGAGAAGGAAGCAGATGATGGTCAGTTGCTTGGAGCCTGATAGGAGCCCTCTGAGGGGCTGATTCGACCCCCAGGCCACATGTTTGACACCCCTGAGCTAGATGATCCATACAATAACTGACAATGGCAACAATGCTACAATACAGGGCTGGCCCTGCCTAGAAGTGATGTCACACCATCAGTTAGATGTTTTTCCAACCAATTTTTTCCTCATCACCCCACAAAGTGGTGGAAAGCAACTAAGAGGGAGGTTAGCCTCCCTGTAGTGAATAGACCACAGACTACATAAATGAAGGTTGACAACAGGCCTGGAAAAATATCCCATTAATTTAACAGAGGCTTAATGGGTGTTCTTTATCAGATGGTGTTACTTACTTCAGCAGCCCATTCCCACACATTAAGCTTCTATTAAAGGGCTAGGACATTTTCCTCCAAACTTGTTTCCCAAATCTAGCTACATAGAATCTGGCCTAATTTGAAAATGAAACCTTGCCAGTTTCCCTTTTCTCCCAGTTGAAGCTTATAAATTTATTCTGTTTTATAGCTCCAAGTGTCCCATCTCATTTACAAGAAGGATGTGGACAGAATGGAGCAGGTGAAGAGAGTGACAAGGATAATCAGGGGCCTGGAGACCAAGCCCTATAAGGAAAGACTGAGGGTCTTGAGAATGTTCAGTCTGGAGAAGAGGAGGTTGAGGGGGAACATGATCACTCTCTTTAAATATTTGAACTTGAAGAGCTTTCAGTTAGAGGAGGGCAGGGAGCTGTTCCTGTTGGCAGCAGAGAAGAGAACTTGCAATAATAGGTTTAAATTAAGGGTGGGAAGGTACCAGTTGGATATTAGGAACAACTTTTTTATAGTAAGAGTTGTTCAGAAGTGGAATCAGCTACTGAGGGAAGTGGAAAGCCAGTCTGGTGTAGTGGTTAAGTGCGCAGATTCTTATCTGGGAGAACCAGGTTTGATTCCCTACTCCTCCACTTGCACCTGCTGGAATGGCCTTGAGTCAGCCATAGCTTTCATAGGAGTTGTCCTTGAAAGGGCAGCTGCTGTAAGAGCTCTCTTAGCCCCACCTACCTCACAGGGTGTCTGTTGTGGGGGGGGGGGAGGTAAAAGAGATTGTGACCACTCTGAGACTGTGAGATTCAGAGTATAGGGCGGGATATAAATCCAATATCTTCTTCTTCTCTCACTGGCAGACTTTAAACCATGGCTGGACAAACACTTGTCAGGGATGCTGCAGGCTAATCCTGCATTGGGTAAGGGACTAGATGGCCTGTATGGCCCCTTCCAACTCTATGGTTCTAACATTTTGGGTTGATTTCAAAATATGACACTCATAGCTCTGAACTTAACTTGTATAGAAGACTATAAACATTGACTTACGTCTACTAAAAATGAAGACCTAAAGAAACCTTCACATTTAAAAGCAGCAAATCTTTAAATATCAGTGCCAGGAGGCAACAGCTATGCTTTGTTGCTTGGCCTTCCAGAGCAACTGGTTGCTCACTGAAAGAAACAAGATGCTGGACTAGATGGACCACCTGTCTAATTAGGGTTGCCAGTCCTATTTAGCACTCCAGTGGAAGAATCTGGGGGGCAGGGACAAGCTATTTGGCATCATGCCCACACGAGGTGTCATTTCTGGCATGAAACTGGAAGTTATATTTTCATGTCATGTAACCCTCTAGGATTCACCCAAAATTCTATGGCTTAACTCTGTGGTAAATCTCACTAGACCAAGACATGATGAGGTTAAACTCTGGGGCAGTATACTTTGCTGAGGACCCTCCCCTCCCCAAACCCTTCACTTCTCACGCTATACCCACAAAATAATTTCTCATCCCACTGTTGGCAGCCCTCGCATTTGGTGAGGGCTTGGTGGAAAATCCAGGTTTCCAAACCTTCACCCACAACTCAACTCCTCTGTGATACTTCTGCCCATGGAGGGCTGACAATGAACTTGGCTTCCAAAAACAACTGTGAGGAAAATCTTCTGTGTACATGTTAAAAGATGCTCTCTCTCTCTCTCTCTCTTTTTTTTTTAAAGAAAAAGTGTATGTTTTTAACAAACTGTGTTAATAATATAATCTCCATCCTTTTCACAGAGAAATTGACAGAGCTTACACAATACCGGTACTACAGTGTTTAACTACAAAAATGCTTGTGATCATTTCATATATCATAAACATTCCCCCTCCTTCCAATTCCATTTACTACTCCCTTGAATTTTAGGATCAAGAGATACTGAGAACCAGAGCAAAAAAATCTGTGGTTTGGCCCATTCTTTCTTAGGCTCACTGTACTGCAGACATGCATCCTCCGCTTCCTTTTCAGAACCCAAAATACCCACTTTCCAGCCTCAAAGGCAACATTTTCACTCACACCTCCTACGCAAAACGCCCACTTACTTTTCTCATAGCTGATATTTGGAGTGGGGGAAGCAACTTCTGCAAGTTATGTGTAAAATAGACTTGGAAGTCCACTCTGATCACTTGAGAGATGGTATTGCCACAGAATCATTGAATACATGAGTCTGCCTTATATTGAATCAGGCCTTCAGTCGATCAAAGGGTGTAATCACGTAAAAGATTTGGCCTGATTTAGCCATACCTCCCATCTGGATTTAATGTGCACAATCACACATGCACATCTGAAGAAGAAGAAGACTGCAGATTTATACCCAGCCCTTCTCTCTGAATCAGAGACTCAGAGCAGCTCACAATCTCCTATATCTTCTCTTCCCATAACAGACACCCTATGAGGTGGGTGGGGCTGAGAGAAGCTGCCCTTTCAAGGACAACTCCTGAGATAGCTATGGCTAACCCAAGGCCATTCCAGCAGGTGCAAGTGGAGGAGTGGGGAATCATACCCAGATCTCCCAGAGTCCGCAAACTTAACCACTACACCAACCTGGACACCAATCTGTCCCCAAAGTCCCAGCCATACCTACCTCTTCTTAGGGCAGGCTAGGTCTGGATTAAATAGCTACTGGGAACCAATGTTTGCTCTAAGCTGTGAAGTCTTGTGAGCAGAAATTCTACTTTGTGAGCTACTAGCATTAAAGTTGTGAGCTACTGCATAAATTAGTTTGCTCTAGGGCCATTTTTTTGTGAGCTAAGACAAAAATGTGTGAGCCAGAGGCTAAAAATCTATGAGCTAGCTCATACTAATTCAGCTTAGAGGGAACACTGCTGGGAAGTTCCCAGTAGCAAAAACCTCTAAAATGTATCTAGGGCCCATTTTCCGGTTGTCTGAATGGCCCGGGGTGGGATGCACCCACATGAACAATCTGAATGCTCCTCTTGTGGGTGTGCGGCTGGTGCCTCTCCTGGCAGCAGGGTGGGGGCTGTGTGAATGCTGCTCTCCAGATCAAAGAGAACCAGCCTTTTCAGAGCTGGGATACTGTTGTGCCAAATCTCTGGTGTGATCCCACCCAAAGTCAATATTATCTAGTTAGACTGGCATCAGTTCTCCAGGGTTAGAGGCCTTTTCATATCACCTACTATCTGTTCCTTTAAACTGCAGATACCAGGGGAATTAAACCTAGGACCTTCCACATCCCAGGTAGATGCTCTACCATTGAACCATCACCCCTCCCCTTGCCACAAGATGGCCAAGAAGAGGGGCAGAATTAGATCAGGGCCACATTATAACTTTTCTCCCCCAGGTCATTCTTTCAGCGTGACAAGGCTCTCCAGCTTTATTTGGAGGGGGGAAGTTAGCTTTAAAAGGCTAAATGCATCTCTGGCCCTCCCAAATGGAACTGGCCCATTCTCTTTGTGATCCATTTCTGATGGATCCCCCATCTCCAACAGCTTTTTGCCCCTCTGGAGAAATCGCATAAATCCCCTAACCCTTACAGAACAGAGTTGCTTTTCCTACAGGCAGAGAGCAGTGCTCTCTCATTCTCTCTCTCTCACTCTCTCTGTGATATTAAAAAGAAAGATTTAAGTTGGCCCTTAATAATTGCTGCAACTTACTGCAATGTCCACATGCATATACACTCTTGCCTTCTCTCTTGTTTTTCTACAGTTAAAAAAAGTAGAGAAGGCTGCAGAATATCACTCAGGGGAGGGAACTGGGAACATCCAAGCCAGAAGGGTAAGACCTGTGTCTGAGCACCTGTCCCTCCCTTCCAGCTGCCAAGATCCCACCGGAGGTAGGGGATCCCCTGCCCAAGAGGGCCCCAACCCACTGGCAGGATCAGGCAATTGGGAGGATCCCTGCCTCCCGAAGAGCCCCGTCAGAGTATGCCATCCCTGGTGTGATGACGTTACCCGGAAGTGATGTCATCAGGGCAGGGATGACACGCCGGGGATGCTCTACGACTCACACTGTTTTACCGCGAGTCCTAGAGCACCCCTAGCACAACGTCCCCGGTGCAATGATGTTATGTCCGGGTGATGTCATTGTGCCGTGTGCGCTTTGCATGCACAAGGAACAAGCCCCCCTCTGCAGCGGCAGAGGGACTTGGCAACCCTAAGCCCCCTTTCTGCTGGGCCCCTGACTCTTAACTGGTGACCTTGTGTGAGCCCTGCTCCCACAACCACCTTCAGCATTGGCTAATTTTGTATCCTGCCACCAGCTGGAAGAATGGCCAAAGTGCTTGTGTTGTATATTTCTGTTTAAATCATGCTGTATACACTTAGTATATAAGTTGCTTTGAGCTCCCACAAAGGCTGAAAAGAAGTGTGTGGGTGCATTAAGTGCTCTCAAGTCACTTCCAATTTATGGCAACCTTATGAATTAATGACCTCCAAAACTTTGTGTTGTTAACAGTCTTGCTCAGATCTTGCAAACTGAGATCTGTGGCTGTCTTTATCCATCTCATGAATATAAATGTTTAACCAAATAAAATAAATACAATTCCATGCTGAAGTCATGGGAAGGTAAAGTTGCCAATCCCAGTTGGGTGCAGTTTGGAGGTCTTCCCCCCACTTCAGGGTTATCAGAAGGGGTGTGTGTGTGGAGAGAGAAATGTCTGCTCAGCACTTCATTATTCTTTATGGAGACCAATTCCCATAGGGTATAATGGAGAATCAATTTGTGAATATCTGGGGCTTTGTGCGGGGGGGGGGGCGCTGTTTTTTGAGGTAAAGGCACCAAATTTTCAGCATAGCATCTGACACCTCTCCTCAAAACACCCTTCAAGTTTCAAAAATGTTGGACCGGGGGTTCAGTTCTATAAGCCCCCAAAGAAAGTGCTCCATCCTCCATTTCCAAATGGAGGGAAGGCATTTAAAAGAAACATGGTCCCTTTAAATGTGATGGCCAGAACTTCCTTTGGAGTTCAATCATGCTTGTCACAACCTTGTTCCTGGCTCCACCTCCAAAGTCCCCAGATATTTCCTGCATTGGACCTGGCAATTGGCAACCCTAGAGAAGTGACTCGGTCATTTGATGACTCTGATAAGAGGTGCAGTCCAATAAAAACTACCTGAGCTTTAAAGGTCAGCTTAGCTGACCACAACAACACGTGATGAAAACCTTCAGCGATAAAAGCACACCCCATGCAACAACATGGTAAGGCCTCCCACATTTTGGTATTGCTTTATGCAAGTAGAGGGGATATTTGTACCAGTGAAGACCACAATTGATTTCTCGCAGTGGTGTATAGACACGACTTCCAAAGCTAACAGAAGCCACACGCTCTACTGTTACAGCCATGGTTAACCACTGGTATGCTTGCCTCCAGCTTCTGCTGAGAAACCATGGGTCTGGTGTTGTTTCTGATATGGTGCTACACTCAGCCTGCTCTTTGTATCACTTCTGCAAAACCCGTTCCAATATAATATGAGCTTAAGGCCTCCATAGAAGCTGCTCTTTGTGTTGCAAAAGGGGCCCTGGACTGCTCTGTGCATTGCCCTCCTCCTTGAATTGAGGGTTACTAAGTGTGGGGAGAGAGGGGACAAAATATCTATTTAGCTTGCACCTGGGTCTTTAACAACAATTGTAAGGGGATGGAGGCTTTTCACAGCATGAAGATATACATTGCTACTTGCCACTTGATAATGGCATGCTGCAGTGAAAGTAGGGTTACCAACCTCCAGGTGGTGGCTGGAGGGCTCCTGGGATGACAACTGATCTCCAGGTGACAGAGATCTGTTCCCCTGAATAAAATGGCCACTTTGAAAGGTGGACTCAGTGGCATTACACCTTGCTGAGGTCTCTTCCTTCCCCAACCTTGCCTTTCTCAGGCTCCAACCCCAAAATCTCCAGATATTTTTCAACCTAGAGCTGGCAACCCTATATGAAAGACATCTGGGGAGGTATTACTGAGGGGGCAGAGGATTGCAGGGTCCCTGGAGTCAATGGCTGGGGGGAGGCAATGCAGAAGGCAAATACAATGTCTTTGGAGAGGTGCAGGGAGGGCACTAGTAGGGAAAGTAGGCAGTTGATGGGTTCTGGGTGCTGTAGCAGGCAACTCAAAGCCCTTGCCAGGGCCCTGGGGTGGCAACTGAGCAGGTATGGCTAGATATCTGCCATAGTGGAAGAATTCTTTCTCCCAGGGTATGGAGGGATTGGTAGCATCTTTGACAGCAGTCTTTGGCACCTGGAGGGGCTACTGGATGTCACAGGGGGCATCAGGGACAGCCTGGTGCACACTGAGAGGGGAGGTACTAAAACTAACGATAAGGCTGAACAATGGGAGATGCTGGAAAGCTCATTAGTTATACTGGAAGGCAGAAATGGCAACTGACTTGCCTAGGCTTCATTGAGATACATTATTACTGCACACAAAAAATCAATGAATGCAGAATGGATTTAGGATGATGGTCTCTAGGCACAGGTAGATTACCATGCGACTGGAAAGACAGTATCTACAGTGGAATGACAATCTGGAAAGACAGTGCCCAGAGTGGAATGATGGGTGGCCAGACATTGCGGTGCAGGCTGCTGTGAAGATTGCACTGTCTTTGCACTTCCAGTGGTAATGAGGCTGCCATATGGAATTGCCTCCATACAAAAGCAGCTTGTCTCTCAAACTAATCTACATTATAGGGCAGTTATGTAATTAAATAATAGGAGGTGTATGTACAACATCCTGAGCTTCTTTGAAGAACAGCAGAATAAAAAGTTGATAATGTCTAGAGAAGAAGATCTATAGAGAGGTCAATAGGCTTGAAGGGTGTAACTCTGCATAGGATGGCACTGTTAATCACTGAAAGCAAGTTTGAATGGACAATATAATATTGGGTTCAATACATCAATGAGGCGAAGCCACAGTAAGAACAGCTCTTTATTGGAAGCAGCATGGTAACTGGCTACACCAACAAGACTCCCAAAGGGGCCTAGGGGCCCAACATATTTACAGCTCTGATTCCCGCACTAACGTGCCATTGGGTCATTCAAACAGGCAGGGACCTGTGATTGGTTTAGGGCAGCAAGTATTTTGAATCTTGCTGCCCATTTTTCCCAAGTCCCCAAGCTCTGCTCTCCTGTCTCCAATCAGCCAGGTAGGAACTACATATCCCAGTTCAATACATAACATCCCTTCCCCCCAAGTTCACAAGCCCTATTGTACATAGTCCTGTAAGTACGCAGGCCTGCGGTGCTCGCATGTTGACCGTCTGAGGGCTGGCGCTGCTTGTGGTGCGGCCGCTGCTTCTGGCGCTGTGAGCGGGGGGCCCGGTGACATAGGTGTCTCGGGCGGGGAGTTCAGTTTCCATCGGAGCATAGTTGGGGGCTGGATGTTCCGGTTCTCCTGCATCATCCGGTGGTTGCAGAACTGCTATTGTGGGGGATTCAGCTTTGGTTGGTTCCAGCTCAGAGGAAGCGGCTGGCGGGTCGCGGGGGTTCCCTTCCTTAACCCTTGGTGCCTCAAGTGACCGCAATTCGTCTATGTGATGCCTAATGGTAAACCCCCCCCCCCCGAAATGACTTCATACTTTACCGTCCCGAGAACCCTAGAAACCCGGACAAGTATCCATGTTGGTCTCCCCCCCCTCCAAGTTTTTAGCAAACATCCAGTCCCCCTTGTCAAACCCCCTGGGCACCCGGACCGCCTCTGGTATCTCCTGTAGGTTCAGGGCCCAGTCTGGGTGCATGCAGTCGAGTAATGTGTTCAACTTCAACCTCCTACCATTAGAAGTTCAGCCGGGCTCCGGCCGGTAACCATGCTAGGTGTGTAATGCTGTACTAATAGGCATTCTGCAAGAAGTGCCTCCCAGTCGCTCTGTATGATTTGACGGAGTGACTCTTTTGTTGCTTTTACCATCCTTTCCGCCAGCCATTAGTGGCTGGATGGAAGGGGGCTGACGGTATGTGTTTTATTAAGTTTCGGCCACAAAAGTCCTGGAAATCAGCCAAAGTGAAGGCGGTTCCGTTATCCGAGACCAGAGTGTCGGGCAGCCCGTGGCGAAGACCCTATGGAGTGCCCCTAGCGCCGCCCAGGTGGAGGTGGACGCTATCGGGATGACCTCTAACCACTTGGAGTGTGAATCCACCATTAAGAAGAAAACCTGCCCCTGGAAGAGCCCCGCAAAATCAAGGTGTAGGCAGAATCACGGGTTCTGTGTGTGCTCCCACTCTTGGGCTGGCATTCTCAGTGGAGCTGGACGGGTCTCCTAACACGGCTGGCATCGGGCTACCTATGACTCTATGGTGTCATCAATTCCCAGCCACCACACATAACTCCGGGCCAGCGCCTTCATGCACACTATACCTGGATGGGTCTCGTGAAGCACATTGAGGACCTGCTTCATCAGCATTGGAGGCACCATCACCCTGTTTCCCCACAACAAATATCCCTTGTATACAGACAGTTCATCCCAGCATGACACAAATGCAGAAAATACTGACCCCACCCGGCCATCCCCTCCACACCCAGTCCAGAACCCGTGATAATATCTTGTCTTTTTTGAAGCAGCGGACAATGTCCATGGCGTGCACCGGCCAGTCCGGGAGGGACTCCGGTGACATGATCTGGTACACCAGGGCTGGATCAGGGTCTTTGGAGGGCAGCGGCAGCTGACTCAGGGCATCTGCGTGGCCAATTGCTTTCCCAGGCCGGTACTGGAGGTCGTACTGGTACCTGGCAAGGAAGACAGACCACCACAAGACACGTGGAGAGAGCATCTGCAGTGTTTGGGGTTCCAGGGCAAACAGTCCGAGTAGGGGGTTGTGGTCTGTGTGGATGGTGAAGGGCTGGTTGTACAAATAATCATAGAATTTCTTAACCCCCGTGACTACGGCCAGGCCCTCCTTGTCGATCTGCACATAATTGCACTGTGGCTTCTGCAAGGTCCGGGAGTCATATGCTACTGGGACCTCACAACCATCCAGGAGTATGTGCGCCAGGACTGCCCCCACCCCATATGGTGACACATCACACCCCAAGACGACAGGCAGCCGCTTGTCAAAGTGCACCAACAAGCTATTAGATGTCAAAATGTCTTTAACCGTCTGAAAAGCAGCGGCTTGCTGGTGGCCCCAGACCCACAGAGTCCTTTTCTCCAAGAGGCGGTGATGAGGCTCCGCTACCATTGCTTTGTGGGGGAGGAAGGCGTGGTAGAAACTGAGGAGTCCCAAGAATGACTGTAACTCCGCCTTGTTCTGGGGGGGCTGGTGCCACACAAATCGTCTTGATTTTGTCCCATGCCGGGATGATACCCTTCGCATCCACCGTGTACCCCAAGAAGTAAGTGGTGGAAACCCCCAACTCACACTTCTCTCTTTTCACCTTCAACCCCGCCCTGTCGAAACGCTGCAGTACTGCCCGGAGGTGGGATGCAAATTCTTCCTCTGTGGCTGCGGGGATCAGCACATAATTGAAGAATGACTGGACCCCGGGAATCCCTTTAAGGAGAGAGTCCATTAAATTCTGGAAGATCCCTGGGGCCATGCTGATGCCAAATTGCAACCGTTTTACCCGGAAGGCCCCCCTTTGCGTGACAATAGTCTGGGCCTCTGCAGTGGTGCCGTCCACCGGAAGCTGTTGGTAAGCTTGTGCCAAATCCAGCTTCCCGAATATCTTGGCCTCCGCTAACGAGGCCAGCACATGGCTGACCACGGACACTGGATAAGCATGACCCTGCAGTGCTTTGTTGATTGTACATTTATAGTCCGCGCAGATGTGCACACTGCCATTGGGCTTGACGGAGGTGACTATGGGAGTTTCCCATTTGGCGATAGCCACTGGCTCTAATACCCCCTGGGCCACGAGGCAGTCCAGCTCCTCAATCTTGGGTCTTAATGTTAGGGGGATGTGCCTTGCCTTCAGCCTCACAGGCTTTACTGAGTGATCCAGCTGTAGAGCTATGGGGTTGCCAGTGTACGTCCCCAAGGAACCGTTGAAAATGGCTGCAGTCTCTTTGCACACCCTCTGAAAATCTTTTTGGACAGGGATTTGATGGATACCCGTTACTCTAATCCCCAGGGCCTCGATCCAGGAATGCCCCAGTAGTCTGCACAGGTCCCCCTCTACGACTATCAGGGACAGCTTGCCAGAAAATTGTCTGTATTTTACGTGGACCTTTCCAACCCCCAGGATGGCAACCTTCCGCCTCTGGAAGTCCCGGACTACGAACAGGGATGGGGCTAACTGGGATTCCCTCCCTGGGCACAGTTCCCTGAAAGTCCGGGCTGAAATGACTATCTGGCCCACTCCCAAGTCTACTTCCATACTGCAGGGCCGACCTTCTAGAAACACCGTCACCTTGTATTTGTCAGGGGAGGGCATGGGTAGCTGACATACCTGGTCCCCCACCATGGTGAGTGCCTATATGTCGTCCACCAGAGTGAGCTCATGCTGGTGGCCTTCTTGCTTCCAAGATGTGCCTCCTGGGCACAATGACTTCAACCAACACACACGTGCCAGGTGGCCAGTTCTTCCATACGCATGGCAGACGGTGTTTCTAAACTTGCAGGCACGCCGCTCATGGGCTTCGCCACAGCTGGCGCATCCTCCCGACGGGGCCTGTTCAACGGCACATTGCAGAGGGCGCTTTGGGGCCTGGTGTGTCTTTAGTGCGTCTTCCTCCCCCGAGTCCTCATCCTTGGTCCCACTCGCAACCTGGGGGGTTCCTGCTATGCACCGCTCTTTGTGCGATTTTTCATATGTGACCGCTTCGTCCAGGGCATCTGTCAGCTTGAGGGTCTTGTGCCTCGTCATCTTTGCTTGTAGCTTCTCGTCACGGAGGCCAGCCATGAAGCGGTCCAGCAGCGCTTTGTCGAGGCTCGCAAAATTGCACCCTCAGGCCAGGCAGTGCAGCTTGCCCAGGAAAGTCGCGGCTGGCTCGCCCGCCTTCTGTACCCGTTTGTGGTATTCCAATTGCCTGGACGCCAGCGTAGGCCTGGGGGAGAAGTGCTTGGTGAGCCTCTCTGTGATGATCTGGTAAGTTGCAGTGTCGTCGGTCAGCAGCACGGGCGACATCAGGTTCTCAGCTAGCGCCAGCGTGTCCTCCCCATAGAGGCTGAGCAGAAGCTGTTTCTTCTTCCGCTCATTTTAGACATCGTGGTAGAGGAGGTAAAAGTTGAGCCGCTTCACCCATCTCTCCCACCTTTCTGGTTGATTGGGGTTGAACTCCAGAAGTTGCCCATGTGGGCCAGGCGCTGCGGCCTGGTCGGGGTTGGCCCTCAGAGGAGCCATTTCTGCAGCGCTGGCAGAGCTGGAAGCTTGGCCCTGACTCATCTCCTGTCCTGGCGTGGCGATCTTTATTAGCGATGGTGGTGTGATGCACAGAGCTGGACAGCTGCTGCGAGGCGCGGTGCGTTGCCAGTTGCTGCGTCGCCTACCAGGATTCCACCTTCGTCGCCACTATAATATAGTGGGTTCAATGCATCGATGAGGCAAAGCCACAGTAAGAACAGCTCTTTATTGGAAGCAGCATGGTAACTGGCTACACCAACAAGACTCCCTAAGGGACCTGCGGGCCCAACATATATACAGCTCTGGTTCCTGCACTAATGGGTCATTCAAACAGTCAGGGACCTGTGATTGATTTAGGGCAGCAGGTATTTTGGATCCTGCTGCCCATTGTTCCCAAGTCCCCAAGCTCTGCTCTCCTGTCTCCAATCAGCCAGGTAGGAACTACATATCCCAGTTCAATACATAACAGATGAATAAGAAAGTTAAGGACACATAATGTTTCTGAAGCTATTTTGTTCTAGTTAAAGTTTCTTTACTAGGCAGTGAAACAGGAAATATTAAAGGCACTTCCTTTGAAGAGAGAGCGGCAGGTCTTAAATTATATGTCACCTCATACTTCCTTCAGCTTCTCAAAAAGGCACTGAAAAGCATGGTTGCAGTCCCAGAGAAATGCATTTAAATGAAATCAGAGGCTTGACAAAAGGTACTGCCTACTTCAATTGAACCCCAAGGGAAAACACAAGAGCCGGGACCCAAAGTGACTGAAGGATGCCAACTTGAGGGAGAGTGCAAAGAGTGGGCCCAGAAACAGACCTCTACATATTCTTATAGGCAGAGGCTGACAGGTCATTTTAAAGCAGAGCGAGAGACTCACTTGTTCTGGTGTTGATGAATAGATTCTCATGAGAAAAGGAAGTCAGGAAATCTCTGACAGAGACCCCCCTGGATTCTGTGATGCTGCCTAAGCATGATAGTCATTGTGGCTTGAAGGTTCCCCTCTGCTGCTATCTCTCCTCCTGTGCTCATTTACTTTCTCTGAATATCATGGCTGAAGACATTGCCTATGCAGATCTCAACATTCAGGAAATATATTCTTTGGCAACGGCTCCGCATCCTTGTCCAGGCAACAGTAAGTGCCTCATTTGTTTGTTTTTGTATGATATGTTTTCTCATTGAGGTGCAGGAAAATACATTCACAAAGGATTGCTAGAACTCAGAAAGAGATTTGATTCACCATCCTTTGCTTAAGGTTTATCCTGTCCTCAAAACAAGGC
Organism: Heteronotia binoei; assembly: GCF_032191835.1. Lineage (NCBI taxonomy): Eukaryota > Metazoa > Chordata > Lepidosauria > Squamata > Gekkonidae > Heteronotia > Heteronotia binoei. Next base: position 37,789,539 of record NC_083227.1, read on the forward strand.
AACTGAAGTTTTTGTGAAGTGATGTTGTCTGCTTTTCACTGTTTAAAAAAGGTGATGATGGGCGGGAGCGGTGGGGGAGATTAGATTTGTATACAATATAAATGGTATGAAGACAGAAGAAAGCAATGTTTTTCTACATCTGCCATAATAGGAGCCACCCAAAGAATATCAGCCTGACCTGGATAGCTCAAGCTAGCCTTATCTCATAAGGTTTCAGAAGATAAGCAGGGTCAGCCTTGGCAAATATTTGGATGGGAGATCACCAAGGAACATCAGAGTCATGAAATGGAGGCAGACAATGGCAAATCACCTGTGAATGTCTCTTCTTTTTAAAACCTACATGGACATCATAAAAAGAAAAGAAAATAGCTGGAAGTAATTTTTGGACAGACAACATGGAATTATTCCCTCCCCCCAAATAATTAAGGTATGCAGTTGTCTACTATCCAGCATGGTGATGGCCACTGGTTTTAAGTGACCTGTTTAAAGGCAAGCAAACACATAGAGACTGTGGCGAACCTTGAAAATGGAATGGCTCCTTCGTGACCAGAAGAAGGCCGTTCCTCTCATGTTTTGTTTGTAAAGTCTCCAGAAGAATCTGGTAGGCAGCTCTTCAAAACAAGATGCTGGACTAGATGGACCTGTGGTCTGATCCAGCAGGGCTCTTTTGTATGTGTTCCTCTGAGATTCCTTACCCTACTGACCTTTGGCTCTTCCTTATGAGCATCTTTGGCTCCAGATCTGCAAATGGGCTTTATTGTGGGCATCATTTTGTCTTTACTGAATCCTCTATCATTGCTCTCAGTTGTTCTCCTCTTCCTTCAAAAGTTGTTCATTGAACAAATGGTAAAACCCACCTGAAGTCAGGTTGTGATCTAACAGTTGAAAACTTCACACAAATGCTTTAAGCAGCAAGCACATCAGATTTGGTGTGCTATTAAAAATAGTTGTGCTTCTTTGAGTAGCCGTTTGTACAACCTTGTTGTACACTGCCATGAGCCTGTTTATAGGGAATGAATGGTATAAAAATTTAATTAATTTTATTTTTAAAAATGAAAGTCCATGTATTTTTGCTTGTCAGTCACACTTAAGATAAATAAATATTTTTGCTTGTCAGTCACACTTAAACAATTAAGTAAAATCTTAAAATATGTATGGTGTACATTTTTTTAAAGTAGCTGAAAGAACTGGGTTGAATATTAAGACCCTGAGGTAGGGATTGCTGAAAAGCAATTCTGTGTTATAGCCCATGGAAGACTTCTAGAATTTTAAAGCCTTTTATTACTCCCAGTGGTCCAATTACATGCACTATATCTATACCAGAGGTAGTTCCTGCACAAGGATCCGTGTGAGTGTTATGTAGATGCTGCATACATTTGGATTTATATATGTAGCAATGGGGTTTAAAGTCTCAAATGTATTTCACAAAAATTATTGTCAAGCAAGGAACAGGTACTTATGCAGAATTTCTCACAAAATTTGTTTGTTGAAAGACAAAGTTATCTACTTTGCCCAAGAGTGATGGCTGCTCAGGTTTGCTAACTTCAGGTTAGGGAATTTGGAACTTACAGAAGGCAGAGGTTGGGGAAGGACCTCTGTGGGGTACAATGTCAAAGAATTCACCTTCCAAAGCATCCATTTTCTCCAGGGAACTGACCTCTCTAGACTGGAGATCATTTGTCATTCCAAATCCAGAAGACCTCAAAGCTATACCTGGAGGTTGGCATCCTTAACTCAGGAATATTATGTAGTTTGATAACTGTAAAAATGCACAGGGGACACTTGAGGAATTCTGTTTCTCCATCGGCTTAAAATACACAGCCCTTTTATACCAATAAAAATTGAGAGCCAGTTTGGTGTAGTGGTTAAGTGTGCGGACTCTTATCTGGGAGAACCAGGTTTGATTCCCCACTTCTCCACTTGCACCTGCTGGGATGGCCTTGGGTTAGCCATAGCTCTCGCAGGAGTTGTCCTTGAAAGGGAAGCTGCTGTGAGAGCCCTCTCAGCCCCACCACCTCACAGGGTGTCTGTTGTGGGGGGAGAAGATATAGGAGATTGTAAGCCGCTCTGAGTCTCTGATTCAGAGAGAAGGGGTGGGGTATAAATCTGCAGTCTTCTTCATCTTATTCATATCAACACACTGAGTATCACTCTAATAGTAAACCTGACCTTCTGTGAGTAATGAAGATGCACAGCGGAGCCCATCCACTTGGGCTGTGACAAAAACATGATTCTATAAACTGATCAAAAGGGGGGTGGGTGAGTGGAGTGAGGACTGTGAATGCTGAGTGCTTATTAAAATGGAAGAAAGGAGAAGGGAAATAAGTCTTCCCAACCCCCAAGAGAGAGTCCTGAAGGGGAGTATTTAAGGATGAGGTATGATTTCCGAAGTGTTCTCCCCTCCTCACACAAACACCTTGATTCTTCAAGGGTCCCCAGCTTGTTCTATACCAGGGGTGGCCAAACTCCGGCCTGGGAGCCACGTGTGGCTCTTTCATACATACTGCGTGGCTCTTGAAGCCCCCACTACTGCACAGAGAAGGGCATTTGTTCTTTAAATCACTTCTCCAAGCCAAACCAGCCAACAGCTTGGAGAATGTATTAAAGTTGCTTCTTTCAACCTCACTCTCCTTCTTCCATCTATTTCCCTCCCTTTCTTGTGGCTCTCAAACATCTGACGTTCATGTCTTGTGGCTCTCAGACATCTGACATTTATTGTATGTGGCTCTTACATTAAGCAAGTTTGGCCATGACCACCTCTGTTCTATACAAAACTGCAGAATATTGCCAAGCAACCATTCTTTCTGTTCACAGTAGTTAAATCTTTACATGCTGTAAGAGGAAGTTGACCCAAGTAGTTTGGGAGGCTTACTCTTCAAGATGCCAAAAATATCTGTTAATTCTGTGAACTTTTAATACTATCATACAAAAAAGGATGCCCTGACTTGGATAGGTTAGGTTTGACTAATTTTGGCAGACCTCAGAAACAAAGCCATGTCAGCCCTGGTTAGTATTTCGATGGGAGACCTCCAAGGAATGCTACGGCTGTCAGGCAGAGGCAGGCAATGGCAAACCAGCTCTGAGTGTTTCCTGCCTTGAAAACCCTTTGGGGTTGCCATAAATCAGATGTGACATGACAGCAAAGAACAACCCACCCCCAAGACAGCAAAACTGTACAATCATGATTGATACCAGGGGTTAGTGACAGCCCTCCTGTCTGAAGGGAAATTCAAACTATTCTACACCAAAAATTTCTCAAGAGTTCTCAAAGTAGGTGTAGTTTAGACAGCTGCTATGGAGAAGCGCTTTTGGGAGTCTTTTCAAATTAACTATAAAAGGAGTTGGATGATGAGGGGGGAGGAATTGCCATTGTATTCAAAGACGATGTTTAATCCTGTTAGTGGTCAAGGAAGGGGGGGGGAAAACAAAATTAAAATTGTTTAGGGTTATCTAGAGATGAAAATATTCTTGGGACCAAACTTGAAGTAAGTGGAAATGTAAAACTACTGCAAAGCTGTGAAACGGCAAAATTCTTTAATAGTTAAAATGGTAATGAGGCAAAATTGGGATTTATTTATTTATTTTATTCAATTTATATCCCGCCCTCCCTGCAAAAGCAGGCTCAGGGTGGCTTACACCCCATGTAAATACATGGAACATAAAATCACATTAAAATATAAAAAGATTCAGAAAACATAAAAACATAAAACCATTTCAGGTGCTATAATGATCTTTAAATTTTCTATTTATTATTCCAACTGGATGCTCTATAGAAAGATCATAGATCGATCTTAGGTTCAGTTGTTTCAAAATCTGTCGCAGCCTGTGATCTTAATTTACAAATGCCTGGTGGAAGAGCTCCAGGATTAAAAAGACCTTCTAAAATATGAATGACTGTATCCTATAAACTCTATGGATGTTAGTATGAAGGAAGGGCAGGGGGGACTTTTCTGTGCAATGACCTAAGGAGAAGCATTAACATCCTAATGCTCTCTGCTTCTTCCAAAGAGCCAAGAAGAAGAACATTCATGAAGTATTCACACAGAGCTCATTTGCACCAAACTTAAATTGGTTTAATAGTCTTTCTTCTTTCCAAGGATACATGGGAACTGTGATAGTGGTAGAAAGTGCCATCAAGTCATGGTTGACTTACGGTGACCCCCATAGGATTTTTAAGGCAAGAGACATTACAGGGTGGTTTGCCATTGCCTGACCGCATGTTACAGCCCTGCTATTCCTTGGAGAGCTCCCATCCATATATTAGGCAGGGCTGACCTGAGATCTGACAAGATCAGGCAGAGGAATGCAATGGCAAGCCAGCGGCTATCCAAGTCAAGATGCTTTAGAAAAAAGAGATTGTTACAAGATTGTTCTCAGTAATTTCCCCAAGCTACAATTTCCAGAATTCTTCAATGGGATCAGCAACATATATAATTTCTTTTGTTTATTTGTTTGTTTAAAGAATTTTCTATACACCTTTCTTCCTTACAGAATTCAATAGCATAAAATCAGTATAATTCTTAGAATAGATTTCAATTGACCATAGCCAGGTCTACCTGATGCTAGGTTCAGGTTCACAGAAGGAATAAGAGGAGGTGTGATCTGTTCAGGGGTGATTCATACATTACAAGGCCTTTGGATCAGAAATGTTTTGGATTTTCTGCACTTCCAAGGAATGTGCAGGTCTTGCATATATGAGGAATAAAGGCTTCAATCCTCCTCCTTTCAGCCAGTTTTCTGACACAAAACATCCCTGAGGAATCAATCTTTTATTTGCCCCCCTGGAGAAAATTATGTGTAGCCATCATTACAAAGAAGTTTCCCCAGTGATACAAATAAGCAACTTTCAAAGAACATTTATGTCAAGAAAGTGCTATGGAGTAGCAGAGACAGTGGGGCAGGGAAGTGGCAGGTGTAGCCCAGTATAATCAGATCTTGGAAGCTAAGCAGGGTCAGAACTTGGAAGGGAGATCATCAAGGAAGACTTTGCAGAGGAAAGCCACCTCTGTATCTCCCTTGTCTTGAAAGCCCCTTGGTGGGATCACCATAAGTCAGCTGTGACCTGATGGCACTTTACACATGGACACACAGAACAGAGACAGATGCCCCTTCTCCTCATACACTACAATCTCAATATGAATCAGGTGCCGTCATGTCTTGTAGGAACTCCAGCGCACACCTGATCTAAAGAAATGTTGTTACTAAGATCCAGCCTATTAAATTGTATTGTTGAACAGGCCTTTCTTCAGACTGACAGCTTTATTATCTATCTGTCACATTCCTTCAGTACAAATAGCATAGACTGAGTATTTGTAGTTCATGAAATTTACCTCTCTTCTCTGTTTACAAAATGCATGCATTGGGCTAGTTTTACAAACAGCCACAGAATTATATTCTGAAATTCATAAATTTCTTTTCCTTAGTGTTTGAGGAATTTTGGGGGGCATCTCCAGAATGGTTGGATGGCCTACACTCAAATTTGAAAACAAAAAAGTTATGTCATGACTGTGCATACTAAGACTCTATATTCTTGTCAGAAGAGACAGGGGAGAACAAGTTTAATATTCAATGTGGGCATCTGGTTTAATTCAAAACTTTAGCATTTCCTGGGGATTATGCTAATCTTGAGGAGGGCTGCCAATCACCAAGTGGCAGCTAAAGATCTCTGGCTATTACAACTGATCTCCAAGTTACAGATATCAGTTCCCCTGGAGAAAATGGCTGTTTTGGAAGGTGTACTCTATGGCACTATACACCAGTGAAGTCTCTCCTCTCCCCAAAACCCTGCCCTCCTCAGGCTCCACCCCAAAAACATCCAGGTATTTCCCAAACCTGAGTTGGCAGCTCTAATCTTCAGGTAATCCTCCTGTTGCCAGCCAGTGACTTCCTACATTGAGTGTTTCATAACTTTTGCCCATGGATCATTCTCACAGGGACTCCTCAGTGTGTGCAGTGGCATCAAGTTGCTCTTGGGGTGGCCTCTGTGGTGATCCTCCTTCTCATCGGAGTTGTATTAACACTGGCAATCTGGGGTAAGTAATCTGCCCTTGAAGTTGGATTCCCTTCCCGGAGTGTATGAATGTACATATGAAGTCTAGAAATATTCTAAATAAAATAAGTTAGTAGGCACAATCCAAGGAAAGTGAATCCCAACTAAGTCTCCTGATGTTGCTTTGACTGTCTTTTATCAAGCCAAAGCAAATTTAGAGGTGCCATTCCCCTGGTGTGTGTGTGTGGGGGGGGGGATCCCCTGTCCTGTTTCATTGCATTTTTAAAAATTGTAACCTGCCTTGAGTCTCAATGAGAAAGGCAGGCTATATAGAGAGTGTATAAAATATTTTCTGTCTATATTTTTAAGTAAGTTAAATGATGTGTCTAGCTTAATAAGCTGCCATCTTAGATGTATTATTGTTGTCCTTTTAGATGATGTGAGTGATGCAAGCATGGGCAAGAAAAACCAGTATATTTCATTCTAAATCCTAGTTACCCTTCATTTTTCTCACTAAATTCCTAGATACACAGGACTGCTTGGAAGTAACTCCCTTCACTATAACTCAATAACTGCTTATTGTTACTACTGATATGTGGTTTAAGTTTTACAGAGCAAGGGAACCGAATGCCTTCCTGACTTTGAGTTCCAGCTACAGTTGAAGCGGTTCGTATGCAGCTCTCCAGGCAATAGCACAGAAGGTAACCTCATCTATTTGCATATGACTCAAGTGCTGATTTGCATGAGTAACAGAAATATCTAGCTGCCAGACTGCAGGTTTTTCCCCTGAGTTTAAAGATTTTTATTTTTTCAAATGAAAAAGGGGAAGTGGATATAGAAAAGTGATAAAACATCTGTTCAAAAGATATAGAAAACATTCTGCATATCACTGTATCACCAAATATAAAGAAGTTCCATCATATCATTATTATTACACATTTAGCCTCTTATCAGTTTTATGGACAGTGCAGTTTTCATACACCCTCTTCTGGACACCTTTGGTTGCGCGCGTGCATATGCACACACAATGACTCTATGTTGAATTATATTAAGCCAGTGTTAGCATCTGTGATGGGCAGAGGGTCTCTGTTATCTCAGACCTTTCCTGGCAACAAGCTGGAGCAGTGGAGGTAAGGCACTGACAATGCTATGGTGTCATTTCCAGGCAAGTACCCAAAAGTGACATCACTGCTCACTACTCTAGGTCAGGGGTGGCCAACGGTAGCTCTCCAGGTTTTTTTTGCCTACAACTCCCATCAGCCCCAGCCAGCATGGCCAATGACTGGGGCTGATGGGAGTTGTAGGCAAAAAACATCTGGAGAGCTACCATAGGCCACCCCTGCTCAAGGTGTTTTCCTGATATCTGTTATAATTCCTAGAGCATCACACAATACTCTCCTGGAAGTGACATCATCATATTGTGTGATGCTCTAGGACTGATGGACTAGCATTGTGCAATGCTATGACATCACTTAATAATAATAATAATAATAATAATAATTTTATTTATATCCCACCCTCCCCACCTCGGCAGGCTCAGGGCGGCTAACAACATTTTATAAAAACATACAATAGTTAAAAGCCTTTATATTAACAATATAGAACAGTAAACACTAACTTAGTAGGTACGATTATTCAGCGGTATAGGTCTTCAAACCGCATTGGCGGATCCTTAATTGCCGATCTTCTTAGCAGTCCAGGTGTGCAAGCTTAAAAAGGGCGGTCTTGCAGGCCCTGCGGAACTGATCAAGGTTCTGCAGGGCCCGCACCTCCTCGGGGAGTCGGTTCCATAGGGTAGGGGCCGCAATTGAGAACACCCGTACCCTAGTATTCTGATATTTAGTCTCCTTCGGCCCAGGGATGGTCATTAGATTTTTCCCAACTGACCTCAGTGCTCTCTGGGGTTCATACCGGGAAAGACGGTCCCTCAGGTAGACGGTCCCTTCCAGGTGAGTACCTGGAATTGATGTCACAGCATTGCACAATGCCCCATTCCTTTTTCTTCTTGATGCTCATTTGAGAAAGGGATGGAGACAGATGATGGGAGAGCAGCCTGGCAACTCTATTTTGAGCTGAGGTTTCTCATAGTATGTACTATGTGGCAATTTTAACTGGAGATGCTTGGGATTGGACCTGGGATCTTCTGCATACAAAGTAGATGCTGCACCACATCCCCCTCCCCATTCACAAGACATAAAGATGCTACTCTCTAGATACAGTGATTTCTTCTTCCCAGCACAAGTGGCCCTAGTCAGATTTCCAGTTTGTTGTGTGCTGTATAAGAGGGAGCAGAGAGTTTATGTTCCCTCTCCTATGGCCGTCTCACTTGTAGACCTTTCCTTTTGTTCCATGTCATTGAATGGACAAATTTGTGCAAGTAATTTGCAAGCCAGAGTCTGAGCATGAGTGGTTTAAGGTCCACAAATCTGAGAAGAATAAAGTGGACTTGTGTGTGTGAGTTGCTTCTGACTTCTGGTGAGCCTCGGGGCTTTCTTCTTTTTTTTTTTGTAGGAGGATTTCCTTTGCATATTAGGCCATACATCCCTGATATAGCCAATCCTCTAAGACAGTGGCTCCCAACCTTTTTGGAACTAGAGACCAGTTTTGTGGAAGACAATTTTTCCACAGACCGGTGGTGATGCTGGTGGTGCTAGGGGTTTTGCCACCTCATACTGCCCCACACCCCATCCCTGCCCCCATGGGGGTCTTTAAATGAAGGGTAGGTGAAGGTCCCTGTTGCGCTGCCCCTTCTGCCCACCCAGGACCCAGCTGAATGAAAGAGGTGGTGCACCACCTATTTCATCTGCCCAGGTCCCAGGCAGGCAAAAGGGGCGGCTCAGTGCCTCTGCCTCGCTCCATGGCCCGGTTGCTAACAGGCCATGGACCAGGACTGGTCTGTGGACCAGTGGTTGAGGACCCTTGCTCTAAGAGCTTACAGCGCTTTTGGTACAGAACCTACCATATGCTCCAGAAGGATTGGCTACATCAGGGGTGTGTGGCCTAATATGCAAAGGAGTTCCTGCTACAAAAAAGCCCTGGTGACCCTGCGAATTAATTACTTCCAAAGCATCTTGCTGGGGTCTTGTAAACTGAGGACTGTGGCTTCTTTGATTGAGTTGATCCATCTCATGTTGGATTTTCCTCTTTTCCTGTTGCCTTCAGCTCTTCCTAGCATTATTGTCTTTTCCAGTGACTCAGGTCTTCTTATAATGTAACTAAACTAGGATAACCTCAGCTTCATCATTTTAGCTAACCAATGTAAACTGGTGATATGGTCTTTAGTGCCACTTCATTTTCTGAATCCAGCTTGAACATCTGGCATTCCTCATTCCATAGATGGTAACAGACTTTGCTGTAAGACTTTGAACATTACCCTATTAGTGTGGGAGCATTACTCTATTAGTGCCATGTTCCAAGAATTTCTGCAATCTTTGATGTCTGACCCTCCTAATTTGTTGGGGCTCAATGGGACTGTATGGCACAAGCCTTTGATCTGTCAAACTATCAATCAAGAGTACTTGCATGCCATTGGTTGAGTCTGCTCCTCTCTCCCACCTAAGTGGCTGTTGCCAGCCAGCAAAGCTGATTCTGTCAGTAAACCACCGCCAGCCTTAGTTCTGACAGCTACTGGCCCATCATACATCAGTCACACATCTCTGGCCTCCCATTGGCTGACTCCTTTGCCCCCCCCCCACCTCCTGAAAGCCCAGAAATGTTGAACACATTGCCAAATGCAGTCATACCTCAGAGAGAGACATATCTCTTAGCTCTTCTCTGTCAATCGGCCACAGAAAGGGCTGCAGAGCTCCTGTGGCCTCACAATAGGCCCTATCAACAGCACACAAAGACAGCCTCCCAGCACATACAGGCTCCAAAGGCCACCGCAATAGCCAAGGAGCCTGGAACTGCCTCAGAGGGCATGGTTATCCCACCTTTACTGTCTTTCACTCTCTCTCTCCCTCCTCCCCTCAGCCTCGCCCCAAGATGGTTGCCTGAGAAGGAGATAGGGAAGACTCACACGGTTGTTGTTCAGATCAAAGGGGAGGAGAGAGATAAGAATGATGTAAGCTGCTTTGGTTCCCCCCCCCCCCCCACTGTGAAGAAAGACTGACCTTTTCCTTAGAGGCTTCAGGGTTGCCAACTCCAGGTTAGGAAATTCCAGATGGCAGGATCAGCTTGCCTTGAGGTGGGGGAGGGGATTAATGCCTTCACTTGGGTGTGTGGGAAGACAGCCTGGAGATGGTGGGGCTTGAGGAGTGGGACAGACAGGTACAATGCCATAGAATCCAAACCAATAATTTCCTCATGGGGAAGCATTGTTGCCAATCTCCAGGTGAGGGCTGGAGATCACTCAGAATTACAACTGCTATCCCGTTCTTGCTGTGGAAATTGAATGGGTGATTTTGGACCAGTCCCACATTTCCAGCCTAACCTGCATCACAGAGTTGTTCAGATCACAAAGGGGGAGAGGAGAATGTTGCATGCTTTGGTTCCCCGTCCTGTGAAGAAACCTCCTGAGAAACCACTGGAGATCACTCAGATTTACAATTGCTCTTTAGATGGCAGAGACCAGTTTCCCTTGACATGGGGGGTGGGGGGAGGGAGTTAATACCTGCACTTGCGTGGATGGGAAAACAGCAAAGGTGGCAGACACTTGCTCAGAGCCTCCTCCTAGAGCCTGGTATAGTTTTTCTTCACAACGGGCCTTACTCCTAGTATAATATAAAAAGAATATAATATAAACAAATGGTTTGGAAGTTCTCTGATGTACTTTTCACTCTGCAGCTTATCAGATATGGGCTTGCTGAGTATGGAATGGGAGATTTCCTTAGAACGCAGATGTTTCATAAAATCCCCCAATGCAGTGGTCTATTTTATTTTTCAGATTTTGGGGTGAGAATGGGTTAAACCATCTCCAGATTTTGGGGTGAGATTAGGTTAAACCATGTCATTTTTTAAAAACTATTTTGGTTTCTTTCTTTCACTTTCTCCTCCTAGAGGATGTCAAGAAGTGCAAAATATGCCCACAGGATTGGAGGTTGCATGGGGAGAAGTGCTACTGGATCTCTGAGCAGACAAAATCCTGGACCAAGAGCCAAGAGGACTGCAGAGCAAAGAACTCCACACAGGTTGTGGTTCAGAACCCAGAGGAGAAGGTAAAAGATGTGCCTATGGGAGATGTTCAGCCAGAGATGCAGTGAATAAGCCCTGGGAGAGACATTAGGCTCAGAACTATAAGAGTGTACATTATCTTGATCCACTGAGGAAGATCTGTATGTGGAACCAGAAATAGGTCTACATCTGGATGTGAATTCATTTCTGCATCATGGTGCGCACACTCACCACTGAATTGTTGGATGAGTCTTCTGATGCTGACAGGAGTTGCAGTGCATATCCATATCCAAAGTCCACTTGATATTCTTACACGAAACTTGTTAAATGATCTTGGACTATATACACCTGATGCAGATCATGTGCACGAGTTTCTCATGAGGCAACCTCAAGATCCATCCCCTATACTACAGTGAAGGATAGGAACAACAAATGCTCTTAAAATACATGACACTGAGCAAATTAATCTCACATTTATTCAAGACCGAGCATTTGAAACTAGCTATGAATTTTGTCCCTGTAAGGAAACCCTGAAATGGTAGCGGTTAGCAGCAGAAAAGTTAGCCATGTACAACTTTGCAATATTGGTTTAAAATTAATGTCTAAGGATGAGTTGGCACCTTCATCTGGACAAGAAGGATCTCTGTGTCATAGAAAAGCAGCTGCATGTCCCATTGCATATATAAGGTAATTTAGCATGCAATATGAATACTCCAAGCAGTGCCCTCATTCCAGTGATTCTTCCCTATAAGAAAAAGGGGGATGAGACAGAGTTGTTCAAACCTCTGGAACATTAATATCCATGTCACATTACCTTATATACCTCAACTGGGTGAATGTCTAAATGAACCCTCAAGAAGCACCTCTATCAGTTCATTTATTTTATCTGGTATAGTTGTATACACTGCTTTTCTTCCTTAATCAGAACCAAAGTGGCTAACAACACAGAGAGGAAAAATCCAGTCAAACAAGAAAGAAACAAAGGGGGGGGGGCTCCCAATTGCCATGAAGGTCTTCTCTATCAGATCTCTGGCCCAGCTCTAGGCTTAAGCTCTCTAGAACCCTTCAGCTCACACCTCTAGTCCTGCCTAGCTCTTAAATAGGTGTGCACAGAGAGGAGGGCAAACAGCTGCTGGTAGCTAGCAGGTTGTTCCCCACTGCCTCCCCGCCAGTATTGGGTTGTTGGTCTCTGTAGAGTAGGATGCAGAAAAGATTGCACATTAGGTACTGATGTGCTGAACTTTTGTGTGTTGTTTGCTAAGTGAAGAGGAGGCCTGGGAGGATTCAGAGTACTGAATTAGCTGGTGTGTTCATATGCTTGTTTTCAGAGATAATTATGGCTGAAAGGAACAATAAAAGATGTGATATTTTTCCATGTTTCCCTGATCTGAGTCACCTGCCGTCAGACAGATGCTGCTAGGAACTAAGTTCCCATGTGTTACAGTTTGGGATGCCAGCCTCAAAGTGGACCTGGGGATCCCCCAGAATTACAGCTCATCTCCAAAGTAGAGATCAGTTCTTCTGGAGAAAATGGATGCTTTGGAGACTGGACTCTGTGGCATGGTACCCCACTGATGTCCCTGTCCTCCTCAGGCTGCAGCCCCAAATCTCCAGGAGTTTCCCAATGTGGATCTGGCAGCCTAGCTCCAGGGCATTGATCTGGATCAGGACCATAGTATATAGGAAGGAAATATTCTCTCCCCCCCCACCACCATGCACACACCATTTTCGTGATCAGAAATGGTGATCTGGGGGCCATTTCTGTTGGAGTAAACACTGTCTGGTGTACAAAACAAGAGAAGAACCTGCAGGAGGCAGCAAACTCTAGTTAGATAGGAATGTGAGGTCCATACCTTCTTCCTAATAAGTGTCTATTTCCAGATTGCTACTTTCAGGGAATAGTCTCCTTCTCAGAACAGTCTAGAACTTTCTTTCAGTTCACAAGGTGGCTAGGTCTATTATATCTTTCTCTTATTGATAGCACCAAGTATGTCAGTCCCTGGACAAAGTTTTCTTTTGCTCTTTAATCATTTCTCGTGATAATTATTGTGTAGTCACTCTGCTAACAATTTTGGGTTGGGAAAATGGGGCAAATAATGCCACAAGGACCATTTCAGGTCAAGAAAATGGCATGGAGGATTTGAAAACCCCTCCTCTCCCTCCCCTGCAATCCTGGTCCAAATCAAACTCATGTTTCCTGGGAACTTGGTTCCTAGCAGCTGCAGTCTGACTGTAAGAGTAGGACAGTACTCAAGAAAATCCTGACTTGGATAACCCAGGCAATCCTGATCTTGTACATACAAAGACCTTTATTGCCATATCAGCAGAATGAAATATCGAATCTGTATATAAAATCTAACAGGTGTAAGATTCCAACCAAATAAAAATTACATAGGATAAAACAATACTATCTAAAATTTTCTTGAACTTTGAGGACTTCCACAAGAAATTTAGCAACAACATTAGTAATTTCAGGAGCCAAATCATTCAGAAGAAACTGACATTTCAGATTGTTACTCAAGTATCTTTTAGGATGGAATAAGTTTGAAAGCAATCTTTTCCGAGGTGACTCATACAAAGGGCAATCTATGATTATATGATCAATTCAAGTCCTGATCTCAGAAGCTAAGCAGGACCAACTCTGGCAAGAATTTGGATGGGACACCTCCTAAGAATACTAGCAGTCAGGAGGTGGGAGCAGGCTTTATTCAGCCACATCCCTGAATATCCTCCAGGTCCCCAGCAGGGGGCCGGTCACCATGACTTCCAGGTGCAGACACACAGAGACTCACTCACATATAAAAACAGAACCCTGACCCAACTCAGAAAAACTGCTTGTCTATTTTGGTCCTTAATCACTGAGTATTCAGCACTAAACTGCAGGAGATGTGAGCATGGGAATATTGATTTGCTGCATGTCATAGGGTTGTCAATTACAGGTTGATCAATGTCTGGAGATTTGGGGAGTGGAGTCTGGAGATGGTGAGATTTGTTAGAGAGGCATATACATTCTATATATGAATATGCCAAGCAATCCTCCTTACGGGGCAATATCCCTTCATTCACCAGGTGAAGGATATTCTACCTCTTCTTCTGTAGCAGAGTCTGTAGTTGAGTCCAGTGTGAAGTAATATAATTCAGCACACATTATTGCTTGTAACATTAAACACTGCTTAATAACTATATACAGTGAAACAAATAGCAAACTGAAAGAGAAAGCATGTTTTGTGGCAAAACAATAGCAGTTACTTCTCTAACTGACCAAAAAAAATGTTCATTCACAGCAGGGAGGGGCCAGTTCAACAGCAGCAGATATACAGACACCACACAATGTATCAAGCCCCCTTTCCACCTGCAGTTACTCTTTACTCTTTCTATACAAATTAGGCTACAGTGAAGTACTCCAACAGGGTTTGGGGACGGGAGGGACTCAGATTACAATGCAATAGTCAACCCTTGAAAACAACTGTTTTCTCCAGGGAGACTGTCACCTGGAAGTCAGTTGAAATCCCAGAGATCTCCTGCCTCCACCTGGAAAACATGTTATCATCCTTGAGTCTTCACTACACTGCAACTTTGTTGTTTTGAGTCTTTCAGCAATAACTTTGTTTCTCCACAGAGAGGTCTGTGTGTCAACACAGCTACACTATAGCAGCCCTTTTGGGTGGACTCTTTAAATGACTGGTTTTTGTATGATTTGTAATGATTTCAATGTATTTTCAAAAATGGTGAGCATGTAAAAATAGGCTCATTGCTTTAAATGAATTTATAACTTTATTACTTAAGTCTTAAAGTAAATGTATCTTGGCACTGAGCTTTTGTAAGTGTTTATAGTTTATTGTTAGTCCTCAGAAACATCTTGAGAGATTTTACATCTTGTTTGAACACGGTTCTCTCTAGGTTCCACCTGGAGGTTGGCAACTAACATCTCAGTATGAGCTGTTTACAGGTGTTCAAAATGGAAACCTCTTTATTTTCAATCATAGATGTTCATAGTGAACTTCACACGAAAAAGCATATGGTTGGGGCTCACAGCCAAGCCATTTGAAAATGGGAAATGGGAGTGGGTGGACGGATCTCCCTTAAAGAAAGATCTGTGAGTACCTCTATATGGGCACATTTGATACTTTTTTAAAAAAAACTGTACAAGCCAAGTTCTGCCTATATTGTACAAATTCTTCGCCATATGGTCTGAAATAGCCTTCCAGGTTATTCTGTAGGTGTGTCAGTATTTCGCCTAATCTCAGATATATGGATTTTGACTGAGTTCCATTATGCTCAGACACAACTTCAAGGATGAGCCCTGGAATGTAAACCGTGGAGACTAAACTAGAATTCAAATTAAGTCTTGTAATTGACCATATATGGGGTAGGTACATCTGTGTATTTTAGAAACACAGCTTTGTCTAATTTCCAAGTGTGAAGGTGCTGGGAATGTTCCTTCCCCTTGTTTCCTTTGAACTAATGTCAATGCAAAGTCAATGCAAAGTCAGGACTCATCTAAATAACAGCCTTCTTGAATTTCCAGCTGTCTGTGTTAATTTCTGGGACTTTCACTGCCCAATATCTAGCTGTGCCCCATGAAGAACAGAAGCTTTGTTTCACTTACCATATCAAAGGACACCTCAACTTCTTTCTTATCAACAGAGCTCAAGTCTACACGTCCTGCTTCAAGAGCAGGGCTGGTAAGACTGGGAAACCAGGGGATAAGCCCTTCCCCTCCAGGATAAAGTTTAAGCCGGCCCTGCCCCAGTAGTAAAGATTGATCCACTACCAGGACCACCGGAGAACTGTATTATATTATGTCCGTGGCTGCATGGTAGTGGTATGTCCCCCCTCAGACAAGTAAACCCCCTTTACTCCCCCCTTTTCTGCAGGATCCTCATCCCCATAAATGGTAGACCCTCCATTTAATTATATAAATAAGACTAGGCTCTGTAAGACTCAGGTTCAGATACCCACAAAAGTTGTGGTTGGGCAGGAGGTCCTGGAAGCAGATAGGTAAGCCTTGTGTTGCAGGGTTCCTTGGCCCTCAAGGCTGCTAGCAGCTTAGGGGGTCCTAGCAGCTTAGGGGTACAGCCATGCTTGCTCCTATATACATTATATGGCAGCATCTGTAGATAAAGCTTTTCAGGGTATTGGTGGTAACAGTTATACCTGCTAATGTTTGGATTTCAAACTGCAGCTAAACTAATAAGACTGACGCTGATGGTATGTAGATCCTCTGTCTCCTTAGAGATAAAGGTGCCAGCCTCCTGGTGGGGCCTGGGGATCCTCCTGAATTATACCTCATCATCAGATTACAGAAATCAGTTCTCCTGGAGAAAACAGATGCTTTGGAGGATATACTCTGGCATTGCACCCCACTTATGTCCCTGTCCTCCTCAGGCTCCATTCCCAAATATTCAGGAATTTTGCAGCCCCAACCCTCCATCCCCTGTTGGTGGCACAGAGGGCTCCTGGGAATCCCACTCAGAGACCACAGTCTGAGTTATAGAAAATGAGAAAATGTGTGCATACAATGCTTATTTATATCACAGCATATTGTTTTGTTGGTGAAAAAAATTTGCCTTAAGAGCACACTGTACATACAGGGTGGGGATGGAGGCTTCTTGCACGTTTGATTAACGATGGGCTCATCATGATGAATTTTGGCCAATTTGTGGTTTGCAGAACTGTGACCCCATTTCAGAAATAATTCCTTCTTTTTTTAGGTTGTCAGTATTAGGCCCTGCTCAAAAAAACAGCTGTGTTATGAAAAGGGAAGATAAGTTTAATTCTGATGACTGTCATACTCCTCATCGCTGGATATGTGAGAAAATTGCTTTCCAAGTCTGAGCACAGATAATGAGAACCACTGGAATTTACCATCTCAGTCTGACTGAGCTACTTACTTGCTCTACATCTACAAATTTGCCAGAAGCCCACAGTACTTTCTGTCTCTAGCATGCTTTTTATTTCCCACCCACTTTTCTTAAGAAACATTGCTTCCTGTCCTAAGGATACATGATGATAAACCAAAAAAAGTCTATAAAAAATGGACAGTTGTCATGAGACTGTTTTTGGGAACACAGGAAGAACTACAAGCAGCATGGCACTCCATTCAAGTCCAGCTCACTTCTTGTATTATATAGTTGTGTGTGATAGTTTACAATTGCTCATTTAAATTCTGTGTTATTAGAAATTGTAAAAACATAAAAGCCTTGCTGAATCAGACCAGTGGTCTATCCTTTCCAGCATCTGTCTCATGCAGCAGTTAGGGATGTCAGCCTCCAGACAAGACCTGGAGATTATCGGTGCGTGTGTGTGCAGAGTGAGGAACAGAGATATGTACAATAGTGAGCTCCGGTAAGAAAGTGAGTCAAACACCTGCACCTAGTATTAAAACAGTGTATTTACAGAATATATACAAAGTAACTTGCCTGGGAAATTATAAATGTTTGTATGCAAATGCTAGAAGTGTCCGAAGTAAAATTGGTGAATTGGAATGTTTAGTGTTGGGAGAAAACATAGACATTGTGGGAATTTCAGAAACTTGGTGGAATGAGGAGAATCAGTGGGACACGGTGATTCCTGGATATAAGTTATATTGGAAGGATAGGGAGGGAAGGGTTGGAGGTGGGGTGGCTCTGTATGTCAGAGAGGATATACGGTCCAGTAAGACTGAGGTCAGAGAATTAGATTCCCTTTTAGAAATGCTTTGGGTTGAAATAGAGGGCCCAAAAGGAAATTTAACTATGGGAGTTTGTTATCGCCCACCAAATCAAAAGAGAGAGGACGATTATAATATGATGGAAGGATTAAAGATAGCGGCTAAACGTAAAAACTGTGTCGTAATAGGTGATTTTAACTACCCGCAGATTGATTGGGTCAATATGTGTTCTGGTCGAGAGAAAGAGATTGAGTTTCTTGATGCTCTCAATGACTGTGCTATGGAGCAGATGGTCTCAGAACCTACCAGAGGTGGGGCGATCCTGGATCTGGTCCTAAGTAATGCCCAAGACTTAGTGAGAGACGTAAAAGTGATTGCGCCGCTTGGGAACAGTGACCATAATGTTATTGATTTCACCGTTTGTATAAATAGGGAGTTGCCCAAAAAGACCGCCACAACCACATTTAACTTTAAAAGGGGTAAATTCTCTGAGATGAGGAGGCATGTGAGGAGGAAACTGAAAGGAAAGGTAAATACGGTCAAAACCCTTGGGGAAGCTTGGAGACTATTTAAAACTATAATCCTAGAAGCTCAGATAAAATACATACCACAAGTTAGGAAAGGCACAAACAGGTATAAGAAGAGGCCAGCATGGTTAACAAACAAAGTAATGGAAGCTGTAAAAGGTAAGAAGGACTCCTTTAAGCGGTGGAAAACCAGTCCAATTGAGATTAATAAAAGGGAACACAGGCAGTGGCAAATCAAATGCAAGACTGTGATCAGGCAGGCAAAAAGGGACTATGAGGAGCATATTGCAAAAAACATAAAGACCAACAATAAAAATTTCTTCAAATATATTAGAAGTAGGAAACCAGCCAGGGAAGCAGTGGGGCCCTTGGATGACCATGGGGTAAAAGGATTACTGAAGGAGGATGGGGAAATGGCTGAGAAGCTGAATGCATTTTTTGCCTCCGTCTTCACCGTGGAAGATGAGAAGTGTTTGCCCGCCCCAGAACCACTAATATTGGAAGGGGTGTTGAAAGACCTGAGTCAGATTGAGGTGACAAAAGAGGAGGTCCTACAACTGATAGACAAATTAAAAACTAATAAGTCACCAGGTCCGGATGGCATACATCCGAGAGTTCTGAAAGAACTCAAAGTTGAACTTGTGGATCTTCTAACAAAAATCTGTAATCTTTCATTGAAATCTGCCTCTGTTCCTGAGGACTGGAAGGTAGCAAATGTCACCCCCATCTTTAAAAAGGGTTCCAGAGGAGATCCAGGAAATTACAGGCCAGTCAGTCTGACTTCAATACCGGGAAAGTTGGTAGAAACCATTATCAAGGACAGAATGAGTAGGCACATTGATGAACACAGGTTATTGAGGAAGACTCAGCATGGGTTCTGTAAGGGAAGATCTTGCCTCACTAACCTGTTACATTTCTTTGAGGGGGTAAACAAACTTGTGGACAAAGGAGACCCGATAGATGTTGTTTACCTTGACTTCCAGAAAGCTTTTGATAAAGTTCCTCATCAAAGGCTCCTTAGAAAGCTTGAGAGTCATGGAGTAAAAGGACAGGTCCTCTTGTGGCTCAAAAACTGGCTGAGTAATAGGAGGCAGAGAGTGAGTATAAATGGGCAGTCTTGCAGTGGAGGACGGTAAGCAGTGGGGTGCCGCAGGGCTCGGTACTGGGTCCCATGCTCTTTAACTTGTTCATAAATGATTTAGAGTTGAAAGTGAGCAGTGAAGTGGCCAAATTTGCGGATGACACTAAATTGTTCAGGGTGGTGAGAACCAGAGAGGATTGTGAGGAACTCCAAAGGGATCTGTTGAGGCTGGGTGAGTGGGCGTCAACGTGGCAGATGTGGTTCAATGTGGCCAAGTGCAAAGTAATGCACATTGGGGCCAAGAATCCCAGCTACAAATGCAAGTTGATGGGGTGTGAACTGGCAGAGACTGACCAAGAGAGAGATCTTGGGGTCGTGGTAGATAATTCACTGAAAATGTCAAGGCAGTGTGCGTTTGCAATAAAAAAGGCCAACGCCATGCTGGGAATTATTAGGAAGGGAATTGAAAACAAATCAGCCAGTATCATAATGCCCCTGTATAAATCGATGGTGCGGTCTCATTTGGAGTACTGTGTGCAGTTCTGGTCGCCGCACCTCAAAAAGGATATTATAGCATTGGAGAAAGTCCAGAGAAGGGCAACTAGAATGATTAAAGGGCTGGAACATCTTCCTTATGAAGAAAGGTTGAAACGCTTAGGGCTCTTTAGCTTGGAGAAACGTCGACTGAGGGGTGACATGATAGAGGTTTACAAGATAATGCATGGGATGGAGAAAGTAGAGAAAGAAGTACTTTTCTCCCTTTCTCACAATACGAGAACTCGTGGGCATTCGATGAAATTGCTGAGCAGACAGGTTAAAACGGATAAAAGGAAGTACTTCTTCACCCAAAGGGTGATTAACATGTGGAATTCACTGCCACAGGAGGTGGTGGCGGCCACAAGCATGGCCACCTTCAAGAGGGGGTTAGATAAAAATATGGAGCAGAGGTCCATCAGTGGCTATTAGCCACAGTGTGTATGTGTGTGTGTGTGTGTGTGTATATATATATATATATATATATATATATATATATATATATATATATATATATATTTGGCCGCTGTGTGACACAGAATGTTGGACTGGATGGGCCATTGGCCTGATCTAACATGGCTTCTCTTATGTTCTTAACTAGTGCAGTGCTAATCATAGATCTAAGCGACGAAGTGCTCTGCCAGCATCCACCTCTCCAGTGAGAGAGCTATACACAGTCAATGCAGTCCTTATGTATTTACATCAGCCAATCAAGGCAGTCCATAATCTTGCTGACTCCAGCAGGTACTTTCCCTTCTTCCTTGTCCAGCCAGAACCGGCTTGCTGACAAGGCCACTCTGACCTGACCTGTCAGTTAGATCCACCTGCTGGCTTGTTGCTCCTGTCAGGCTGTGTAAAGGAGGACTCCATATACCGACAGAGATCTGTTGGAACTACACCTTATCTCTAGATTACAGAGCTCAGTTCCTCCCGGGGGGGGGGGGGGATGCTTTGGCATTTTACTCCAGGGAGGTCCCTGCCCTCCCTAGGCTCCATCTCCAAATCTCCAGGAGTTTCATAACCTGGATCTAATGATCCTATCCCCCATCTCCCAATGGTGGCTAAGGGGGAACTGGCAACTATACAAAGTGGCCAGTTACTCTGGGGGGCCAACAACAGGCAGGGTTGCCAACCTCCAGATGGGACCTGAACATCTCCTGGAGTTACAACTGATCTCCAGAGTACAGAGATGAGGTTCCTTGGAGAAAATGATGGCTCCAACATGATGAAATACTTCAATATATTACATCCTTGTTGAACTCCCTTCCCTCTCCAGCCTCCACCCCCATATCTCCAGGAATTTTTCATTCTGGAGCTGGCAACCCTCACAAGAGGACAGAGTGAAGGTCAAGGCCTTCCCTTGATATTGCCTGATGTTCAGAGATTTGCGTCCTCTGAACATGGAGATTCCCTTAAATCACCGTGGCTTTAGTCACCACTGACAACCCAGGGGCAAATTGGCTATTATGTTCACAGGGACTTTTCTCAGGCTGATAGCTGGATGACCTGCCTCTTATGTGGGTTAGGCCAGAACAGTGGTAAGAAAGGTGGCACCTGGGCAAACCCCATGCAGTGTGGAGAAGGTAGTCCCCAGCCAAACTCTGCACAGTAAGTCTAGCTGTACAGGTTGTCAGGCAGGCAGGCTTTTTATCCTCCCTCTCCCTCTATGGTGGCAGGGGACAAGGGAAGCAGTATCCTTTTCTAGAGCTGCTTCCTTCCCAGTCCACACCTGTCCTCAATTAATCCTCCAACTGGCACAACTTTTGTTAGTCTTTACTGGACTCTTGCACTTTTTTACCGCTCCAGACAAATACAGCTACTCATCTTGATTTTTTTTTTTGTGGTCATCAGAAGAGAGTTGTGAGAGAATGAAATGTTCCTCCTTTTGGTTTGGGAGTGCTATCATTTACTTTAGTAGATTTGGTCCCATTAATTCTTTTTGTGGAGAACATGCTCTGTTGTTCTTAAGTAGAAAACATAATAATAATCTTTTATTTATATCCCGCCCTCCCTGCCGTGGCAGGCTCAGGGCGGCTGACAGAAGAAAACGGCTGGCATTTGATGGCCCAGAACACATCACAGGATGAACAGCGAATAAGCCTTGCCCTTTTACTGTTGCTTGAGCAGAAATCTAGTAACACCTGCTCCAAAGCGAGGTGAAGTTGGAATTCCGATCCCTTGGCATGAGGGCTCCCTGTGGCTGGTCACCTTCTTATTGAAGTGTTCTTATTACTTGCATAGGCATCGTGGTGGCTGCAGATCCAATTCCTTTGTATGTAGCAACGTGAAGAAACAGCAAAGCCAGAGTTCAGAAAGACACAATCCCCTCCTCCTGCTGTCACTTCCAGCCTGCAACACAAGCACAACACAGGTCAAGTGAGGCTGGGCATTTGCTTTTGCATGGGCAAGAGGACAGCATTCCAAGCCACACAAGCAATTAGTTGAACCATTAAAAAAAAACCCGAGTTCCATTCCAGCTTGACAGCATTTCCTGAGCCCTCCCAGCTCACACATAAGAAAGACAGTGAAAACAGAACAGAAATTCAGTGGTACCTTAAAGACCAACATAGTTTCTTCCAGCAGGAGCATTTAAGGAGAGCCAACAGCCCAGCAGAATCAGAGGGCAAAGATCTTCACAAACTGAAGCAGGAAGGATTACAAGCTAAAAAGCTCTTCCACGAGCAGACAAACAAACGAATCTCTCTGCACATACACTATCTGGTTAGGTAGAAGAGCTCCTATTTTCCTTACTCTCCTGAAAGTTATCTTGTCCTATACAATTTCGTTCACAAGGTAGTATTCTGAATTCCCACACCTGCAGCCTGGAATAGTACAATCCAGGAAAGGCTTTACCAACTGACTGTGCTAAACTGATAACCAGTTTATACATTTGGCATAATTAAGTGGTCAAAAAGCAAAAGGAAAGAACGAATGAATGAAGAGGAGGGCAGCAACAAAAATAGCCATAAAAACAGAGAACATTCACCATGCCCAGAGATACAGGGTGTCTCATGAAGGCCTGGACTTCCATTGGTCACCCCAATTAATGTCATTGTAGCCCCAACTGCCCGCCCCCCCAGCAAAAGCTGCTCTACTCTGTGCCTGGGAATATCTGGTATAACCACTATCCTTGGATGAACCATGTGGGGGCTGCAGTACACACTTCTGTCCACTGGGGCACCAAGAAGACTGTGCTATGAGCTGCTGTGAGCTGAACTAAATTTGAAGAACTTGAGCCCACAACTGAGTTCTCTGTTGTCATTTTAAAACGCTGTGAGGGCTCAACCCTGATTGGGCCCACAGCCTGGACCTCCCCCTCCATGGCTTTTCAAGTGCTTAGAGTTCAGTACATCAGTGCTTAGTTCTCATAGCCCTTTCTAACACATTCAGAGAAAAGCTGTTCGCCACTTTGGGCAGCATTTTTTCTCCAAGCCAGTTTTGCCAGGGGTCCTGGAGGGTCCCCCCCCCCGCCACAATCTTCTGGGTGTGGAGTATATGTCACTGGGGGGGTGTGGGGAGATGTGTTTCTGCCCACCATTGCTGGATGTGGTCTCCCTTCAGGCCGAGCACCCTGCAAAATGCCCAGCACACTGCCACACAAGAAATCATTGGGGCAGCACACCTAGTTTTTTCCAGTGTGGTGGCAGGCTTGTGTGGCTTCCCCATTGCTGAATGTGGCTGCTCAGACTGTACAGTGGCAACAGGGCTTCCAAGCATCAGATTTCCACATAAGAAGAGTTCTGTTGGATCAGACCAATGGTCCATCTAGTCCAGCATCCTGTCTCACACAGTTACTATGGAGGGCCAACAACAAGCCATAGAAGGCCGAGTTTTCCCGTGATGTCACTTCCTGGCTCTGGGAATTCAGAGGCTTAGTGCCTCTGAACATGGAGGCTCCCCTCAGCCATCATGGCAAGTAGCCACTGATAGCCCTATCCTCCAAGAATCTAATTCCCTTTTAAAGCTGTTTATTTATGTGGCTGGACTCTTATAATCGCGCCGTTCAATTTGCGCCCCTTTTATTGTGCAGTTGTACTGCAACTAGGCTATATTACCTGTTTACTGTATTAAAGAGAGCACAGGATATATTACTTGTTTACTATATTAAAGAGAGCACAAACGTATCTCACATGCATGATAAGAAATTGTATGCAGTGTTTTGCTCACGTGGTTGCTCAACCTCCAAGTAGTAGCTGGAGATCTACTGGAATTACTATTGACCCCCAGAGTAAAGAAATCAGTTCACCTAAATAAAATGTCCAATTTGGAAGGTGGACTCTATGGCATTATATCCCCCTGAAGTCACTCCCCTCCCCAAACCCCACTCTCCTCAGGCAACACCCCCAAAATCTCCAATGTTTTCCAGCCAGATCTGGTAACCTTAATTCCCCAGTAGATTTTTTTTTTAAATGGAGATTGAAATGTATTATTCTGATCTACTATTATAAGAACTGAGTTCTCTGAATTACCAGCTATAATTTTTAACTGATTCTGTGGCCCACCCCCACCACTGCTTTGAAGAGTCATGCATTTTTCCTTATACCTCTGCAACAAAAAAGACCTTAAAAAAAAACTTAGGGGACCCAATACAAATATTGCTACAATTGTAAATAGCGATATATTCAATCACTGGTTTTTTTAAAAAGAAAGAAAAGAAAACAGCCCTGGCAACAGAGTGGGAAAATGGCTGTTGTGTGGGTGGGCCATTCACATAGCAACTGTCCAAGCTTTGCTGCAATCTTTCCAAAAGCTTCAGACCAAAGCAGGTCTGGGAAAGTTTGAAGAAGAGGTGGGGAAACCCTGAGAGGTGCACAAATGTCCTTGTCTGGCACCTTTTACAAGTTCACTAAATATCTGCTGTAAAAAAAGTTATTAGATACTCCTATACCTCTGGTTCTTCTACAGAGCACTCTTCCTGTTATTTCAGCTACCCCCCCCCATTTCATCCTCCTCCACTACCACTTTGAGGGTCTTGTCTAAAAGTATTATAATAAAACCTGTACATAAATAACATATGATCTGACATTTACCCTGCATCTGACCCCCTCACACTCTTGCCTACATGGGTTCCCAGTATAGAAGAGCAAGCCAAAAAAACCACGCTAAGTAATTACCATCACAGAAAATATATCATTGTAAATGCTCTACTGCAAAGTACACAATAAATTATGTTAGCAGTATACAACAAAGATTTTTAAATTTATGAATTTATAGTGCTCACAGGCACCCTAAAACTGTTTACAAATATGTAAAATATAAGGCAAGTTGAGTACTGAACAAAGTAACACTGAAGTTCCAGTACAATAGTGCATATAAAGTCACAAAATGCAGTTAAGCAGCAATAAGAAGCGGTAAAACACCCATTCCAGATATTGTGGTGTTTCAATTTCTCTTAATCAGTTAGATCCAAGTGGGCAGCCATTTTGGTCTGAAGTAGTAGAACAAAGTAGGAATCAAATTCACCTTTAAGACCAACAAAGTTTTATTCAGAATGTAAGCTTTCATGTGCTCTAAGCACACTTTATCAGAAGAGAAATCAGGTACAATGAGCAGAGCTACACGTAGCTGGTAGAAGAAGAAGAAGATGAAGATATTGGATTTATATCCCGCCCTCCACTCCGGAGAGTCTCAGAGCGGCTCACAATCTCCTTTCCCTTCCTCCCCCACAACAGACACCCTGTGAGGTAGATGAAGATATTGGATTTATATCCCGCCCTCCACTCCGAAGAGTCCCAGAACGGCTCACAATCCCCCTTCCCCTCCTCCCCCACAACAGACACCCTGCGAGGTAGATGAAGATATTGGATTTATATCCCGCCCTCCACTCTGGAGAGTCTCAGAGCGGCTCACAATCTCCTTTACCTTCCTCCCCCACAACAGACACCCTGTGAGGTAGATGAAGATAGGCAGTGGTTTAGAATGCAAAATGGTACATATTTAAGATCCAATGACAGAATAGTAAAATTAACAAATTGAGCAAACCTTTGATCTGGGTCGCATGAGCGTGAGAAACCAATAAAACAGTAACATGTCAAAATGTGAGAATATCTGTTAATCACTCTATTGTTATAAGCCTGGGCCAAAATGAGGGCATTTTTTTTCTCAGAAGTTTTACCCACCCAACTAATTTACCTTTTAGCATGTAACATACATGTAGTTTGTCATTAGAAAATTACATTAAAATATAGTGGAAGATGGGGTTAGTATATGTAATGATCAGTCACAAAGGAAACACAGACAACTATAGACTTTATTCCCTCCCTCATAAAATTCTGATATCCACTACGAAGGACCCAACACCAGTCTGTCAACTGCCAGGTGATGCCCATAATAAGGAGGAGAACGAAGACTCACGTGCCATTTAATTCTGTCCCGTCTGCCCATTTCCAATTGTGGTCGGGGTCCTTCCAGAGGCCAATCCAGTGATCAGTAGAGCACTTGTAACGCACAATGAATGCCTTGAATGCACATAAAGTCAAGAGTCATAACAATGTCTTCAAACAGTTTTATTTTCTATGTCTTTATCTAGTACAGATCACTGCTCTTCCCCCAGTCCATACAGATAAAAAAATAAAAGGGAATCCATTCACGGACAGGGCAGATTTTTCTACACATCTGAAAGTTTGGTTATTGAATAAGCTGGGGGAAGGAAGGAAGGAAGGAAGGAAGGAAGGAAGGAAGGAAGGAAGGAAGGAAGGAAGGAAGGAAGGAAGGAAGGAAGGAAGGAAGGAAGGAAGGAAGGAAGGAAGGAAGGAAGGAAGGAAGGAAGGAAGGAAGGAAGGAAGGAAGGAAGGAAGGAAGGACGGACTCCAAATGAGCTGGAGGAAGGAGGTCCCAGATTCAATCCCTGGTATCTCCAGTTAAGAAGGTCAGGAAGTAGGGAATGTGAAAGACCTCTGCCTGAGACCCTAGAGAGCCGCTGCCAGACAATACTGACGTTGATGGACCAAGAAAATCTGATTCAGTATAAGGCAGCTTTGTATGTTCATGCGTTACAACATAAGAACATAAGAGAAGCCATGTTGGACCAGACCAGTGGCCCATCCAGTCCAACACTCTGTGTCACACAGTGGCCAAAAAACCAGGTGCCATCAGGAGGTTCATCAGTGGGGCCAGGACACTAGCAGCCCTCCCACTGTTGCCCCCCCCCCCCGCCCCCAAAACACCAAGAATACAGAGCATCACTGCCCAGACAGAGAGTTCCATCAATATGTTGTGGCTAATAGCCTCTAATGGAGCCTCTGCTCCATATGTTTATCCAATCCCCTCTTGAGGACGGGGAGAAAAGCAGGCAATACCTTCTAGTAATATAAATAAATTGTCTGTGTCCCAAAAGAGTCACTTTAACATGCATTTATGAAATGTCTATTCTAGAAATAGAACGTTTATTCTATTCAGGATGGAGAAAGTTCCTTATGTCTTGAGTTGCATAAAAGAATGAATTTTAAGCAAGTTCATCTTCTCACAGCTGTAGCACCTACTGAAATTGCTTCTCCCATAAGGACAGGTTTCTTACCTGTAACTGATGATCTTCGAGTGGTCATCTGTGCAGTCACACATATGGGTTTATCCGCCAGGATCGAGCCCATCTCGGAGAATTCAAAGCAATCCTAAGCGTTATTTTTGGCGCGCCTTTCCCCTTGTCCCGGGGAGGGGGCAGCGACTGCGCATGCCCAGACGAGGGGGAGGCGCCCAACCCACTCAGTTTCTTCCAGCCGCCGGGCAGGTGTATGAATGCAATGATGTGGAAGTCCAGCAGCGGGGAAGGCTGGGTATGTGTGACTGCACAGATGACCACTCGAAGATCATCAGTTACAGGTAAGAAACCTGTCCATCTTCATCGTGGTCTCTGTGCAGTCCCACATATGGGTGACTGGCAAGCTACCTAGCAGGAGGCGGGTGCTGGATCTGTAAGAAGGTCTGCAAGTTAGAGTAGAGTAAGTAGTGTAAATTGTACTCACAATAGGTCGCAGGTGACTTCAGTCGAAGATTGATCTCAGCACAGCCTGCCCAAAGGATGTGTCACGCCGGGAACGAACGTCGAGAGCGTAGTGCGAGGCGAAGGTAGATGGGGACGACCAGACCGCAGCAGCGCAAATGTCCTCCATCGGAACGCCCTTACAGAAGGCTGTTGAGGTTGTGACCGCTCTGGTGGAGTGAGCTCGCAAGTGCTCAGGTACGGGCTGCTTAGCCAGTTCATAGCATAAAGATATGGTGGAGGTAATCCACTTGGAGAATCTTTGAGTAGAGATTCTAGCACCCTGATTATGGGTAGCATAAGAGACAAAGAGTCTATTGTCCTGTCGGAACTGTTTAGTCCTTTCAATGTAGAAGGCCAGAGCTCTGCGTACGTCTAGGTGATGCAGGGTGCGCTGGGCCGTGTCTGTAGGGTTTTGAAAAAACGCAGGTAAGACGGAAGGTTTCCCAAGATGGAAGGGCGATACCACCTTAGGTAAGAAGGCGGGATCAGGGCGCAGCACCACTTTGTTATGGTGGAAAATAGTGTACGGAGGGTCCGCCCTGAAAGCGCAGATGTCGCTTGCTCGTTTGCCAGTAGTGATGGCTACCAGAAGGGCAGTCTTCCACGTCAGAAGGTGTAAGGAGATGGAAGCCATGGGTTCAAATGGTGGCTTCATTAACTGACTGAGGAACAAAGATAGGCTCCAAGCAGGTTGTATTTTGCGAATTGGAGGGTGAAGGTGAAAGATTCCCTTCAAGAAGGCCTTAGTGGCGGAGTGCGAGAATACAGTGGAGCCCTCGATGCATGGATGGAATGCAGAGATAGCTGCCAGGTGCACTTTCAGAGAGGAGTGAGAGAGTCCAGCCTTGGAGAGAGTCAGGGTGTAAGTCAAAATCTGATTGATATTGGCTGACTCAGGTCGAAAGGAATGTAATTCAGCGTACTTAGAGAAGCGTTTCCATTTGAGGTTATAGGCTTTTCTGGTAGCCGGTTTCCTAGCATTGAGGATGATATGACGGACTTCTGGTGTGAAAGTTAGGAATTGATTCTCCATGCTGTAAGGCGGAGGAGAGAAGGGTTGTGATGAAGAACCCTGCCCCTCTGCTGAGAGAGAAGGTCCTGAGCTTGCGGGAAGCGGTGAAAGAGACCGTGAGACAGCAGGAGGAGAGTGGTGAACCACGGTTGACGTGGCCACCAAGGAGTCACTAAGATGCAACTGGCACTGTCCATCATGATTTTCTGCAATACTCTCGTAATGAGAGGAATTGGTGGAAACATGTACAACATTGGGCCGCTCCAAGATTGTAGGAAGGCATCCCTTGCTGACAGCGGAGACGGCTGGCCGCGGGTGAAGAAGTGTGGGCATTGAGTGTTTTCTTGCGTTGCAAAGGCATCTATGTCCGGCATACCGAACTTCTGAAATACGGGAAGGAGATGACTGCGGTTGATGGACCACTCGTGATCGTTGATGGGGTGTCGACTTAGAGTGTCCGCTTGAGCATTTTGGACTCCGGGTAGATGCACTGCAGATAGGAAAATGCCGTGGGCAATGCTCCAGTGCCATAGGCTCAAAGCTCTCTTGCACAGTCTGATGGAAGCAGTGCCCCCTTGTCAGTTTATGTAAAAGGCAGTGGCAATGTTGTCTGATGCGACTTGGGACATGCTTGTTGTGAAGTGATGGAAGAAAGGACCGCAGGGCCCTGTGGACTGCCATCAACTCCAGACAATTTATATGAAGGGAGCGCTCGTATTCTGTCCATTGGCCTTGTACGGTGAGCTGTCCTAAGTGGGCTCCCCATCCCCACTTTGAAGCGTCCGTAGTGACAATCACCGAGGGAGGAGTCCGAGTAAAGGACATTCCCTTGAGAAGGTGATGGCACACAGTCCACCATTTGAGAGACGGAATGATGTGAGCCGGGACAGTGAGCACAGTGAGCTGATGTTGACGCTGAGGATGAAAGGTTCTCACGAACCACAGCTGAAGAGGGCGCATATGCAGTTTGGCAAACAGGAGCACAGAGGTGGTGGTGCAGAGAAGAAGACCTGAGCCAGGCGTGCCTGCGCAGGGCAATGGCTGAAGCTAATGTCTTGGAGGAGCATTGGGCTGCATGACGGGCAGTATTTATCTGCTGCTTGCTCACTCTAGAAAGTTCCTGTAGGGCATGATTGGCTTGCTTTTGGGTAGCTTCCGGAAGGGCTGTGACCAAAGAGCTCAGTTGTGTTGTAAGGTTGTAGGCATAAGCGGAAAAATATGCCATGTAATTATGTATCTTGGTAGTAGCAGTAGTGAGGGAGTAAATTTTTCTCCCAATTGTATCTAGTTTCTTACCCTCTTTCTCGGGGGGAACAGGGTGCCTGGTCTGTTTGGATTTTGAGGAAGAGTGGACGATCATAGAGTTGGGAGCTGGGTGGCTGAAGAGGAATTTGGACTCTGGCGCATGTACCTTGTATAGTGCCTCAACTCTCTTGGACGTCGGCGGAACAGAGGCCGGCTTGTCCCAGGCTTCCTTTAAAGTTTCCAGATGGACTGGGAGCATAGGAAAGGATGATCCCGTAGGGAGGTCCGCATGTACCAGGTCATAGACCACGTCAGAGACTCTTGGGACGTCTGATGTTAATTTTACATTGAGAGATGTAGCCATGTTGGATAGAAGGTCAAGGTAAGACTTAGGGCCCTCGGATGGAGAGAGGTCCGCCGGCTTGGCTATGTCTGAATCCGGGGAGTGGAGGTTTGACGCTGAGGAGTTGGATGATACGGATTGTTCAGCCTCCGAGTCATCTATGGTGTCAACCTCTGGAGTTTTTCTGATCTGCACAGGTGCAGGAGGCTCAAGTGCAGGCGGTTGTGTCGGATTGATAGGGGACGGCAGTTTAGGCCTGGGGTCACGGTACTGATGGCGATCGTGGTGTGGCCTCTGGTAGTCGTGAGGAGACGGGTCTCGGTACCGAGGGCGGTCGCATTCGCGGGAGTGATCCCTGTAATAAGGTCTCTCTCGGGATCTGGAGTCTTCACGGGCCCGAGAGTGTTCTCGGGTGCGATGTCCGTAGGAGCTGGGAGAGGGCGATCTATAGTATCTGTGGTATCTGCGAGGAGATGGAGATCTAGAACTCGAAGGGGAATAATAATAATAATGGCCCCTGCGTCCACTTCGGGATCTATCATCTCGGAGCCGAGGGGGTTCTCTCGGAGTCGAGGGGTTCCTCGTTAACACAGGTGAAGTGATCGGTTGTAGCGTAGGGAGCTCACGGAAGCGGTCCTCGAGAGGAATCAGGCGCTGACTCCTGGTCGAAGTCGGAGACTCGGTACCTAAGATTTGCTCTGGTAAGGATTCGTGCACCGATGGAGATCTTGAACTAATGCGCACAATTTCCAAAGGCGTGATGGCCGGAGTCGAGGTGGATAACGAAGCCGGGGTAGTCCGTGTCGAGGCAGCAGCAGTCATGGCAGGCCGAGGTGTAGGAGGCCTAATTATGACGACGGGTTCGAGAGGAGGTCGAATTGCGGCGTCGGGTTCGAGAGCCTTATGGACGAGTTTTTGCTTCTTGGGAGACTTCGGATTCGAAGGGTCCCTCGGAGTCGAGGTCGAAGGGTCCCTCGGGGTCGACTCGGTACGATGCCGTTTCTTGGAGTCGTCAGACTTCTTGTGGTGCTTGCCGGATTTATGCTTGCTGGGAGTCTGCGCCACGGAAGCAACCGGCTGAGTCATTCCCTTTAGAAGTAGGGAAGACGGCGATGACTGCGAGGCTGCGGCTTGCGCCATTACCGGGCGTAGAGACGACTCTAGCAAATGGCTTTTGAGTCTTGCCGCGCGGTTCTTCCTCGCCTGTTTGCCGAACTGGCTACAGTGCACACAAGAGTCTGTTCGGTGTGCTTCCCCGAGGCAGAAAAGGCAAAGAGAGTGCCCGTCCGTAGATGGAATTTTCGCGGAACAGCGAACGCACCTCTTAAAGGTATTTTTTTCTTTTTCCCTCCCTTCCATCTGCCCGGAAAGAGAGGGGGGGGGGAAGAGGGGGTCGAAAAACGAAGTAAAGAGAAAGATTTTTTTTTTTAACAATACCAGTGAAGAGAAGAGGAATCGGAAAGAACGTAGATCGAAGAACGGGAACGTAGATCAGTAAAGGACTGCAATGAAGCGGGAGATCAGCGAGATAGGTGTTTTCCGGACGGCGGTAAAGAAGAAACTGAGTGGGTTGGGCGCCTCCCCCTCGTCTGGGCATGCGCAGTCGCTGCCCCCTCCCCGGGACGAGGGGAAAGGCGCGCCAAAAATAACGCTTAGGATTGCTTTGAATTCTCCGAGATGGGCTCGATCCTGGCGGATAAACCCATATGTGGGACTGCACAGAGACCACGATGAAGATAAACTAGTGACAGTGGAAGAGCCCTTTTGTTAGCCCAACAGTCTCTTGGAAGGGGGAGTCCCCTTACTATTATTTCAGCCTCTCAAGCAGCCCAAATGACCAGAGGACAATTCAAGTCTCTAGTCTCCCCCTCCCAAATCCTCTGTACACTTGCCTGGATCCAAACAGCTGGTGAGGAGAGAAGGGCTACCAAAAAGGCATGATGGGATTGGGAGTTAAGGAGGGAACCAGGTAAGATAAAATGAAAAAGCTGGCTGGATCCCATTCTGTCTACACCCCAACAAACAAAATGGTGGTCCAGTATTGGAGAAGGAGAGAGTTATGTCTCTGCCTACTTATATCAAGGGTTTCCTGTGTGCTGCCACCAAGGCAGGCACATTTCTTCATGGCACTGCAAGGAATGATCTTCTCCCACTCCTAACAAATTTCTCCATATGTATGTGCTGTTCATACCTTTTCTAGCTTATTCTCAATCACAGCCAGGGAGGAGCCATGGGACCAACAAAAGCTTTGGCTGGAAGTCCAGTTCATTCCTTCTTCTGAGAAAAAGTAGCATTTCCCTTCATAGCCAATCCAGCCAGATGGGCATGCTGGAAGACAGGGGGCAGGGGGAGCCACATCACAGCCCTTCTGCTGAGCATCCTTTGCTAAAAATGGAAGAGAAGGAACTCTTTGAACAGGGATGGGATCAGGCCTTCAAATAAGCCCACAAAAAAGTATTTCTACTTGCCTGTATTTATCTGTGTGAATCCAGCAATTACACACAGGCATAGAGTAGGCCTTCTAAACTAATCTCTGTGTAGATTTGTATATTAAGGCCTCTAATATACAATCAAACCTAGCCTACTCTCTCTTTTCCCCCCACCCCAATTTTACTTGCGCAGCTTCCCAAAGGTAGCCTGCTTCAAGTCAAACTACATGCTACAGAGACCACAGTGTTGTTAACCAAAATGCAATACATTTTTTTTTTACTTTAAGGCACTAAAAATATAGCCAGTCAGTCAGTCAGTTTACTTATGGTCACAGACCAAATAAAAAACAAAACTTAAAAGCTTCAACACAGAAGATAAAGCCTATGCTATAGTAAGTATTAGGAAAGACAACTGTCTTAATATGTTCAATATAAAAGTTACATCAATACGCAAGTTAAAACAGAACATCTTAAAATTGAGAAGCAGTAAAACGAGTCTTTCGGATGCTATAGCTGGCAGCACAGAACTTGGCAGCAGCTTCAGAAATGAGCTGGTTTTCATCCGAAAGCATGAGATTTAGACATTCTGATTCCATCAGCCCAGAATTTGCCGTTAATATAGGCTCTACATATTTCGCACGGGCCTCTTTATACCAGGAACACCTAAGAATTGTGTGTGTAGTGGATTCAATTTCCCCTGAACCACTTTGGCCTTTGCGCCAAAGGGACCCCCTTGTACCTGCCCTCGAGAACTGCTGAGGAAAGCGCTGAGCATCTGACCAGAGTAAAAGCTTTTCTGAATGTATGGACATCTAGTTGATGGAAACAGTTTAAGTATCCAACCCGATATCTAGCCTGCTCTGGCAATCTAAAGCATAATGGGCTGCTGTGGGCTGTTATATCCATCAGTGAAATGATGCAGAGGTGTAAGATTTAAATGCTCCTCTCTTCATGGCCCAGTTCAAGATTTAAAAAGCTGTAATTTGCTTTTAAAAGGTTAATAGAGATCTATGAAGTCCATCATATTGTGTTTGATCTGTTAAGGAAGGCAATGCAGCCATGGAAAGAAGCAAAATCGACAGGAAGTATAGTTGCCAGTTCTAGGTTTGGAAACTTCTGGTGATTGGGAGAGTGCAGCCAATGGAGAACAGGACACTCCTACTTGCTTGTATATATCTGTGTCAATCCAGCTATTACACATAGGCATAGAGTACGCTGAGGGGGAATACCTCAGCAGGAATAACATCATAAAGTCCACTCTCCAAAGGAGCCATTTTCTCCAGAAGAACTGATCTCTGTAGTCTGGAGATGAGTTGTACTTCCAGGAGATCTCCAGGCCCCACTTGGAGGATGACAACCCTAACTGGAGGTCAAGGAAGAGATGAGCAGCAGAAGAGAAAGGCCACAACAACTAAAGCACATCAGAGAAAGGAAAATCATGAACAGAAAGATCAGGAAGATGGGGCACAACAAAGCCAAAAGCAGTCACTGCACAAAACTATTAAATATGATCTAATTTTTCTCATCTCCCTCTTTCAAAGGGCTCAGGGCAGCATACATGACTCTCACCCTCATTACCTGTGAGGGTCTACTGTGAATCTATTCTTGGTGGCAGAAATACACAGGATGGGCTTTTGCAGGAAGAATGAGCAAAAAAACAAACCTGGAGTCTGTCTTAAATTTATTAACGTCATTGGCTAGTTCACTCAGAATCTGTTTACATTAGCTTTAACAAGAAACACATTGCTGGGTGTAACTTTTCTGTTTTCCACACCTATGGTTGAAATGGACAGGGACTGTACCTCTCAGCTAAGGAGGGCTTCCTACCAAACTCCAGGCAGGTAAGGAGAAAGCGTCACCATTTTACAGGCCATCTGATTTTTCTCTTTATAACCAGGCACTGAGAGTCAGTGTGTGGCCATCCAAGAATTCCAGTGTGGAATGGCACAGACACAAATTCATGCTATGTTTGAGCTCTATTTCAGATTTTGCTCAGCCCTCCTGAGGAATCTCTTTCTGAGCCTCTGTTCCCAGTGCCTGTAAGGTGGCAGACATTATGACTGAACTGCCTGGGAAGAACCCTTTGCAGCAGCTTCCCATCCTTCTAATATTGCCTTTGATGACAAGCATGCAGCATTTCTTATCTAGGAGATAGTAGAAAAAAAACCCAAAACCACCCACTGAGAACACAACTGCCTCCCTCATATGGTCGCCATGGCCTTTGCTGAGCTCACAATGGCTTCTTCTCAATCTGTAGTGCAGATTCAGTCTAGCACAACATGAGTGACACAGAAGAAGCATGTCAGATCTGTAGCACCAAAACACCACACAGCAA
The DNA here is from genome assembly GCF_032191835.1 of Heteronotia binoei. Taxonomy (NCBI): domain Eukaryota; kingdom Metazoa; phylum Chordata; class Lepidosauria; order Squamata; family Gekkonidae; genus Heteronotia; species Heteronotia binoei. Next base: position 37,824,779 of record NC_083227.1, read on the forward strand.
AACTCAGGGGACCCAACCACATGCAAATACGTGCAACAAAATCCTGGCAACCATATTTTGCAAGGGAAAAGTAGCTTCAGGAGGAATGGCGTGTGCTTGTGGGCATGTTTGTAACATCTGTTTGCTTTTAACATGAAATGCAGTCCAGAGATTAAGAAGAGGAAAGGAACACAGAATTTGGGAGCCAGAGGCATAAGCAAAGGGACCCAGTAGCTTTGACTCCTTCATTCAGGTCCAGTTCATCCACAGTACCATGAGAAACATTCATGAGAAAATAAGAGCAGCCCAGATGGATCAGATCAGTAGTTCAGCATCTAGTTTCACAAAGTGACCAACTGGAAGGCCTACAATCAGGCCATAAAGTCACAGGCTGCCATGTGTCTTTCCCCACTCCAACCCAGGCCTTTCTCCATATAGCTTCAGTAAGCATCTAAATGCAGAAGCCATGTGCAAGGGAGAATCTTATGGCGTACAGGAAACCACAGCTCTCCCCTCCCATCTGATTCCTTGATTCTGATGCTTATCAGGGTGAAGAAGCCAAAGAGAAGCAGTTCTCAAACTGCTCTGGGGATGAAGCAGGAGTTAGAAGCCAAACAAAGATAAATGTGTGTCCACAACTTTGCTGTGAATCATACAGAACCAAAGACAAAGAATGGAGGCAGAAAACTCACCTGGTGACCTACTTACAAAAATGATGAGGACAATGGTGACCAGGGAAAAGATGATAACAAAAACAAGTAAGACTACTTCTCGTGGAGAAGGTTTCCGGCAGCAGTTCTGTAAACTCCCTGGAAGGAAACAAGGCACAAAAACAGTGCTTGAGGCTGCCAGTGATGCTCAGAGAGAAGAAAGGAGAATGGGAAAGTGATGTGTTTCTACTCTGGCCCTGAACAAATCTCTTAACTAGCAGAAGATTTGATATTGCTGAAGCTTGTGTGTACTGTATTTAAGCAGAGAGTGTGCATCAGCCAGTCCAAATTCTGCAGCCTTACATACAGTATGCGATTTAAGAAAATACTCATGTGCCAGGCAATTTATACAGGAGTCTTCAACAGGTTCTCCTCCATCTATCCTCCAAGTTTGGTGAAGATTGGATTTGTAATGTTTTAGTTATAGCCCCCCAAAGCAGGTACCCCCAGGAAAGCTCAGTTTCAGCTCTCATGACAGCTAACTATTCTCTCTTTGTGATACAAAGTGAAAGCAGCTGAGTCAGGATGTCTGCTCCCATAGAGAAGAATGGGAGCTCTGTGATTAGCTCCCAGAGCTGCCAATAAAGCTACAGACAACTGCTGTGGGTGTTACTTGGGTTCCCAGACATCCACCCCCAGTTTTGCCTAGGAACTGATTGAATTGGTACCAGCCTTGGCTGTCTGGAAAAACAAACCACCAAAGCTGAAAGGTGGTTCATTTTCTGATTCGGACATGGTGCAACCAAACAAACCTGTTCAAAACAAACCATGAAATGGCCTGGTTCTTGTTCAAACCTGTTTGGTTTTTTTGGTTTGTGCCCATCCTTAGTAATTAACATGTAGAACTCACTGCCACAGGAAGTGGCGGCGGCTACAAACATAAACAGCTCCAAGAGGGGACTGGAAAAACATATGGAGCAGAGGTCCATGAATTATCCACAAGGTATAGAAGGAACACTATGTTTAAGGTAATGATGCTCTGTATTCTTGGGAGCTTGGGGCACAACAGTGGGACAGCTTCTGGCCCTGCTGGTTGACCTCCTGATGGCACCTGCATTTTGACCACTGTGTGACACAGAGTGTGACTGGCAAGCAATAGCAAAACCACCTCTGAATGTCCCTTGCCTTGAAACCCCTATGGGGTCACCATAAGTTAGCTGTGACTTGATGGAACATTCCACTACATGCAGACTAGAAATGGGGTGGGGGGGTGGGGTAGGGACAGACCATGTAAACCAGATTCACAAAACCTGGGTTTAAGTAGAATTGCCTTGTTGACTACCTGCTCAGGTACTGCTGCTCCTACTTACTGCACTCTGCTCTTTCAGATTTCTTTCTCTCTTCATCTGTGCGTGGTAGACATTCAAAAGCAGGATCAGTTCTATATAAACATAATAAGAGAAGAGCCATTCTTGATCAGCCCATAAGACCCATCTAGCACAGAATCCTATTTCTAACAGTGGCTCATATATAGTGAAAACTGGGAGGAGCTATAACTGGAAGGACAAGCACATATGGATCCCTCCTATTATATACAGAACTTTTTAGCAGGTTGGAGGGTTGTGAGAAGTAGTATCTCTCAGGTGCACGTCATCCAGCCCCAGTGACTAGGTAATTCTTATTAATGCTATTTTAATTTGACTTGGGTATCGGAAGATTGGAAGCTCTTACCATGAAGCTTCTTTCTCGGTGGTCCTGGAGTGGGACGGTCCGAAACTGCTGGGAGTAGGCTCCTCCTCTGGAAACAGGGTCGTTGATAGTTTGATCCGGCCTGGAGGAGGGGCCTCTCTATTGGAAACTTTCCAGTCCATAGAAAAGCCATAATCCCCCTCAGGAAAACTCTAAAAAACAAACTCTGCATCACGATAACAAACCACTCAGAGACCATAATAATGCAACGCCATTTTAATAACTGCAACAGCAGAAGTAACTGCAAACAATAGGAAACTTCCGCTACCAGTGCCCTGGTAACTCCAACACTCAAGCTCCCACAGCGACCAGCCTGGAGTAAGTTGCAACACTGTTAAGAGCTTCCAATCTTCTGTTCTCTGGTGGTCCCCGGTAGTGGGACGGTCCGAAACTGCTGGGACATACAAAAGCAATATGTACCCCGGGCGGGAACCACTATGTCTAGGGTATAACCTGCTGTAGCACCCTGCGGCCAAAAGCTGCTTCAGCTGACGCCCACCTATCCACCTTATAATGCCTGGTGAACGAATGAGCCGAACGCCAGGTGGCTGCCCTACAAATGCCTTCCAGAGATGAAAAGATCCTGTATACTGCTGACGTGGCCACTCTCCATAAGGAATGAGCCGTAATTCCTTCTGGAGGCTCTAACCCTGTTGCCGTGTATGCTGCAGAAATACATTGACCCAACCACCTGCTCAGGGTTGAAGGAGTAACTGGTTTTCCCAGAGAAGGTGAACTAAAGGAAACAAACAAGGACTCTGACCTCCTAAAGTCCTTGGTTCTGTTTATATAAAAACTCAAGGCACGCTTAACATCTAACCGATGCCACTCCTTTTCCTTCTCATGTTTGGGATTGGGACAGAATGAGGGTAATACCAAGTCCTGAGACAGGTGAAAAACTGAATTCACTTTAGGAATAAATGTTGAATCAGGTCTCAACACTACTCTGTCCTCATGAAAGGTACAAAGATCTTTTTCCATGGACAGGGCCTGCAACTCAGATACCCTCCGGGTAGAGGTAATCCCAACTAAAAACAGTGTTTTAAGGGTAAAATTCTTTAGGCTACAACTAGCCATGGGCTCAAAAGGTGCATGACACAATGCCTTCAACACCACATTTAACTTCCATGTAGGAAACCTATGTGCAGTAGGGGGATTCATCAGAGTCACCCCCCCTCAAAAAACGTTTGACATATGGATGCAATGTCAAGGAACCCCTTTTTTTAGCTCCATGAACAGCAGAAATAGCTGCCACCTGCCTACAAAGGGTATTAGTAGCCAACCCTTTATCCAGGCCCTCGTGCAAGAACAGAAGCAGCTTCCGAACTGGCAACTTTAAGGGGTCCCAACCCCTTTCCACGCATCAGCTGGAAAAGACACGCCAAGTGTTATTGTAAACCCAAGTGGTAGAACGTTTTCTGGATGCCAACATAGTGTCAATCACAGATTTGTCAAACCCCAACTTAACTAACTGCGACCGCGCAACCTCCACACAGTTAATTGTAACATGCCCGGCTGTCCCTTGTCTCAGCAAAGTCCCGGAGGCTGGAAGACGCCAAGGTTTCTCCGTCGACAGCCTCATGAGGTCTTAAAACCACCCCCGTCTTGGCCAGAAGGAAGCAACCAGGACCAGCTTCACTGCTTGCTGAAGAATCTTGCGAATCAACCAGGGAATCAGCTGCAGTGGCAGGAAGGCATACAGAAGACCGTCTGGCCAGTTGCCGTTGAGAGCGTCTATGCCCTCTGCCCGATCGTCCTTCTGTTTGGCAAAAAAATGTTGCATTTGACGATTGTTCACGGTCGCAAATAAATCCACAGTCACTCTGCCATATCTGTGCTGAAGAGCCTGGAACACCGCCTTGTCCAGCGACCATCCGTCTGATCCAGCCTCTGTCTACTGAGCCAATCTGCCAGCCCATTGTCTTTCCCAGCCACATGAATCGCCTTTATGGACAGAAGATACTTCTCTGCCCACTCCAGCAAGCTGTTGGCCTTGCTGAAAAGTTTCCTGATTCTGGTCCCGCCTTGCCGGTTGACATAAGCTTTGGCTGTCACGTTGTCTGTCTTCATTAACACATGATGCCCCTGCAGCGTCTTCTGAAAATGTAATAAGCCCAGGAGAATAGCTCTCAGCTCCAGCAGGTTGATGCTCCGTTGGGACTCCATCAAGGACCACTGACTTTGAGTCATCATCCCTTGAGAATGTGCTCCCCAGCCGGACAGGCTGGAGTCTGTAGTCACTACTATCCTCTGCGGCTCCTTCATCGACACTCCTTGCTGAAAACGGGATGGTTCCAGGCACCACTGAAGTTGTGTCCGCAGCTCCACTGGAAGAAAGACTAGCTTGCGCAGCTTGTGGGCTATCACATACTGATAAGGGCTCAGGAAGCATTGTAAGGGCCGTAGGTGGAAACGCGCCCAAGACAGCACATCCTGGCATGACACCAGAACCTCTAAAAGCTTTGCTAGAGTCATCACAAGCACTTGATTCAAAGCCAATACTTCCTCCAACAAGGATCTGAGGTTCTCCTGTCGTACTGCCGACAGAAAAACTTTGTGCCTCTGAGTATTTATCAGAACACCCAGATGAACTATCTCTTGTGTTGGAGTAAGGTTGCTCTGTCCTGTTGACCACGAAACTGTGGTCCTGCAGTTCATCGTCCGTCTTGCTGTGCATCCCCACATTGGGACTGCCGCGAGGCAGGCCTGCTGCGGAGGTTGATTGATAAGCCTAGAATTCTTCCAGATAACTGGTGGTCCGCCGTTAAACAGATTACATCTGCACTACCCCCATTTAACCGACTCCCCCCAACGGTGGACTGCCCATATTCCCCCAGTTGCTTTTTCACCGTTGTTGGAGTTCAGTTGTCAATTTCTTCCAGATTTCTCTTCAGAAATGGCTTCTAAACCAGTATTTTAAAAATGCATTCGATGTGGTGTTAAGATGCCCACTTCAGACGAGCACGATTTCTGACTGATCTGTTTGGGGGAGGGACATAATGTTCCAAAATGTAGCATCTGCCAGGTGTTTACACCGAAGGCACAGACTGACAGGGCAGCACGTCTCAAAGCCCTGTGGGAGAGAGCATTTTCATCTATACTCCAGGATAAGGAGGGGCAAGAGCCTTCAGGTGCTGATATAGAGGTGCCTTCAAGTTCTGCCTCTGTGAGATCAGTCCCCTTAGTCCTATCTACAACACAGTTGAGACCTCCAAAACGTGCAGCTTCTGTGCTGGCAGGGAACTGGGGCAGGCGTGAACAGCCACGGATGGAGGAGATGGCTAGAGCAGTCTGAACCTCCGCCCCTAAAGAAATTAAAGAAGTCAAAGACTAAGCACAAGCATAAGGCTGTCGAGTCTGCTTCTTTGGTCGGTAAGGCTTTGGAGGAGTCGGTTCCAAGAACCCCATCTCCACACTTTTAGGATCCTGGGTCCTTATCGGATCATGATCCTGGCTTTGCTGCAGGGACAGCTCCTGTGGAGGTCCCAGTTATGCAGGAGAGATCTCGACCCTGTGGTGCTGGAAATACTCAAGGGGGTGATTGGATCAGTGGGCAGCATGGGACCCTGGCCATTAGATGAGACTGAGAGTCTCTCAGCAGTGGGTAACTACCCAATACCCAATAAAAACTAATAAGTCACCAGGTCCGGATGGCATATATCCAAGAGTTCTGAAAGAACTTAAAGTTGAACTTGTGGATCTTCTGACAAAATCTGCAATCTTTCATTGAAATCTGCCTCCGTTCCTAAGGACTGGAAAGTAGCAAATGTCACCCCCATCTTTAAAAAGGGTTCCAGAGGAGATCCGGGAAACTACAGGCCAGTCAGTCTGACTTCAATACCGGGAAAGTTGGTAGAAACCATTATCAAGGACAGAATGAGTAGGCACATTGATGAACACAAGTTATTGAGGAAGACTCAGCATGGGTTCTATAGGGGAAGATCTTGCCTCACTAACCTGTTACATTTCTTTGAGGGGGTGAACAAACATGTGAACAAAGGCGACCCGAAAGATATTGTTTACCTTGACTTCCAGAAAGCTTTTGATAAAGTTCCTCATCAAAGGCTCCTTAGTAAGCTCGAGAGTCATGGAGTAAAAGGACAGGTCCTCTTGTGGATCAAAAACTGGCTGAGTAATAGGAAGCAGAGAGTGAGTATAAACGGGCAGTCTTCGCAGTGGAGGACGGTAAGAAGTGGAGTGCCGCAGGGCTCAGTACTGGGTCCCATGCTCTTTAACTTGTTCATAAACGATTTGGAGTTGAGAGTAAGCAGTGAAGTGGCCAAATTTGCAGATTACACTAAATTGTTCAGGGTGGTGAGAACCAGAGAGGATTGTGAGGAACTCCAAAGGGACCTGTTGAGGCTGGGTGAGTGGGCGTCAATGTGGCAGATGAGGTTCAATGTGGCCAAGTGCAAAGTAATGCACATTGGAGCCAAGAATCCCAGCTACAAATACAAATTGATGGGGTGTGAACTAGCAGAGACTGACCAAGAGAGGGATCTTGGGGTCATGGTAGATAACTCACTGAAAATGTCAAGACAGTGTGCAATTGCAATAAAAAAGGCCAATGCCATGCTGGGAATTATTAGAAAGGGAATTGAAAACAAATCAGCCAGTATCATAATGCCCCTGTATAAATCGATGGTGTGGTCTCATTTGCAATACTGTGTGCAATTCTGGTCACTGCACCTCCAAAAGGATATTATAGCATTGGAAAAAGGGCAACTAGAATGATTAAAGGGTTGGAACACTTTCCCTATGAAGAAAGGTTAAAATGCTTAGGGCTCTTTAGCTTGGAGAAACGTCAACTGCGGGGTGACATGATAGAGGTTTAGAAGATAATGCATGGGATGGAGAAGGTAGAGGAAGAACTACTTTTCTCCCTTTCTCACAATACCAGATCTCGTGGGCATTGGATGAAATTGCTGAGCAGTCGGGTTAGAACGGATAAAAGGAGGTACTTCTTCACCCAAAAGGTGATTAACATGTGGAATTCACTGCCACAGGAGGTGGTAGCAGCTACAAGCATAGCCAGCTTCAAGAGGGGGCTAGATAAAAATATGGAGCAGAGGTCTTAAGGATGCATACTTTCACATTGGAATTTACCCAGAGCACAGAAAATTCCTTAGGTTTAGACAGGGACAGAAGGTTTTCCAATACTCTGTGCTACCTTTTGGTCTGGCAACAGCTCCACGTGCTTTTACAAAATACATAGCTGCCGTCATGGCTTATTTTAGAACTAAGGGCTGCACCATTTTCCCGTATTTGGATGACTGGCTGTTGGTGGCTGAATCACGGGAAGGGTTGCAAGAACAAATACAGTTTGTGTTGAGCACTTGCACTAGGTTAGGACTCATAATAAATTATGAGAAGTCACATTTAATTCCATCACAACAAGCCCAGTTTATTGGGGCATATCTAGACTCACAAAAGAATAGGGCTTTTTTGCCTAGAGATAGAGCTTTGAGTCTAAAGACGATGGTAGGGGCCTTCCAACGGAAACGTTTTCAGTCTGTTCAAATGATACGAGCCCTTGGCTTGATGGCGTCTACAACTGCTGTGGTTCCCTTTGCTAGGTTGCACATGAGGGAGCTACAAAACTGGTTTATAAGACGGTTTGATATATGGGTGCATTCCCCACATCAGGGCTTTAACATCCCTAGAATGGTGACTAAATCATTGGAATGGTGGACTTCAGACTTACATTTATTTGAAGGAGTTAAATTTGGGCCACGGTCACCTGAGGTAGTGTTGACAACAGATGCCTCAAGGGTGGGCTGGGGTGCACACTGTGAAGGTATTCAAGTGCAGGATACATGGCCACAGTCACATTCTGGCTATCACATCAATTTACTGGAGTTAAGAACAATTAAGTTGGCTTTAACAACTTTCTCAAATATGTTACAGAAGAAGAAGGTGCTGGTGCAAACAGACAATTCTGCAGCTATCTATTACATGAACAGACAGGGAGGGACTGGCTCTTTGAGGCTGTGCAGGGAGGCACAAGATCTATGGGCCATAGCAATTCGCTTAAGATCCTCTCTTCGAGCAATCCACATAGCAGGAGTTGCCAACCAGGAAGCGGACTCCCGGAGCCGCAAGTTTCTGGTCAATTACGAGTGATCCCTGCAAGAAAAATATATCAACCCAATTCTTGCAAAGTGGGGAATGCCGAAAGTAGACCTGTTTGCTATGGATCAGTCAACAAAAGTGCAAATTTTTTGTTCATGGGGAGGCCACGATCAGAAGTCAATAGGGGATGCATTTCAGTTCCGGTGGAGACGGGAACTGCTGTATGCATTCCCACCTTTCCCCGATTCCAAGGGTCCTGGGAAGAATAAAGATAGATCGATCCAGGATGATTCTAGTGGCCCCATTTTGGCCAAGACAGCTCTGGTTCCCAGAGTTGCTAAGGCTGTCCCCATGGGATTTTCGTTCCTCTCCCACAGGTTCCTGACTTGCTAGTTCAGGAGGTCAGATTTTACCACAAGGTGCAGGACTTACATTTGACAGCATGGTATATAGAGCTGTGAATGAGGGGTTTTCGGAGGAGGTGCTACAGGTATTAAGAGAGGCCCGTAAGCCCTTTACTCGTCAATCTTATGAGAGTAGATGGGACCGTTTTGAGAAGTGGTGTAAGGAAAAGAATTTATGCCCATTTACTTCTCCAATATCAATAGTTTTAGAGTATTTACTATTTCTAGCACAGAGTGGTTTGGCGGTGTCATCTATTAGGGTTCACCTAGCAGCAATCTCTGCTTGCCATATGGAAGTGGAAGGTACCGTTTTTGCTAATAAAATAACCAAATGTTTTTAAAGGGTTTGTTACATAGGTTTCCACCAATACCTGGTATTGTTCAGCAATGGTCTTTGTCTTTGGCATTGGCATATTTAATGAAGGCCCCATTTGAACCATTAAATTTGTGTACATTGTCTTTTTTATCATGGAAGACATTGTTCTTAGTAGCAATGACTTCCATTAGAAGGGTGAGTGAGTTAGCAGCATTAAGAGTAGATCAGCCTTATCTGCAATTTTTTGAGGGTAAGGTTGTTCTTCATCCAGCAAGAGAATTCCCACCAAAGGCAGTTAGTAGATTTCATTTGGCACAGGAGTTATCACTGCCAATTTTTTTCCCTAATCCATCTTCTGAGGCAGAGAGGAGATTGCATATGTTAGATGTTAAAAGGACTTTATTGTATTACATTAGTCAAACAAGACAGTTTCGCAAGATGAAGACATTATTTGTGTGCTATTGGGGTCCTTGGAGAGGAACTCCAGCATCTTCTCAGACCTTATCTAGATGGCTGGTTACTATTACTGGCCATTGTTATAGATTAGCATGGGTCCCCTGTCCAGTTGGAGTAAGAGCTCATTCAACGAGAGCTATGGGTTCATCAGTAGCTGCAAGGAGAGGAGTTCCATTAATGGAGATCTGTAAAGCCGCAACATGGTCCTCAGCAGAGACATTTGTATGACACTATGCACTGGATCTGCAGCAACGTCGAGATGCGGATGTAGGAAAAGCAGTTCATTCCCTATTTCAATAAGAGACTCACCTCACCACCACCAAGATGAGAAGCTCGAAAGTGGGTCCCAATGTGGGGATGCACAGCAAGACGATGGAAAACAGTGTTGCACTTCCCTGTAACTGTTGTTCATCGACGTCTTCTGTGCATACATACATTCCCTTCCACCATCCCCACTGTGAGTTCTCATTGATACAATAGGTCTAGAACTTATGGCGGCGAAAGCGGAACTGGGGGGATGTGGGTGGTCCGCCGTTGGGGGAGTCCGTTAAACGGGGGTAGTGCAGATGTAGTCTGTTTAATGGCAGACTGCCAGTTATCTGGAAGAATTCCAGGCTTGTCAATAAACCTCCACAGCAGGCCTGCCTCACGGCAGTCCCAACGTGTGTATGCACAGAAGACGTCGATGAACATCAGTTACAGGTAAGTGCAACACTGTTTTATTTGGCTAGTCCGACTGGTATCCTCCAGACTCTGCTGGAAAGATGGGGCCCTGACCAAGGGATCGTCCAGGTACGGATGAAGAGCCATGCCCCCCCCATCCGTAAATGAGCCACCAACACCACCAAGATCTTTGTAAACACTTGCGGGGAAGACTTGAGCCCGTACGGCAAAGCCTGGTACTGAAAGTGCTTTCCATCGTACGCAAACCTGAGGAACCGTCTGTGACTTGGTCAAATGGGGACATGCAAATATGCCTCCGACAAATAGATGGACATCAGATATTCTTGTTCTTGAACTGCCAATAGAATGGAATAAAATGTCTCCATCCGAAACTTTTTTGTTCTCACAAATTGATTTACCCAAGCTCATCCTTGAATTCCTTTGGCGCATCGTTATCCGCTGAGGCCAAATTGGACACCCAGGTATACACTGCGTGCGCAAATAGCAACCCTGCTGAAGGCGCCTGGATGGACCAGGCCGAGGCTTCAAAGTCCTTTCGTAATGCCTGTTCCATCCATCTATCACAGGTATCCTTGGGTAGCCCATCCACATCCATGGGAAGCACTGATGTGGATAATAAGCTATTTACAGGATCATCCACTACAGGCAATTTCAGCCGTTTAGTAGCCTCTGGAATCAGCCCATACAATTTTGAGAACAGATGTGGGTTAGATTTTGGCTTAGCTGGGTGTGCCCACTCAGCTTTAATAAGACTAAAAAGGGGGGCAGGTAAGGGCACCCTTGTCTGAGAAACCCCCACCTTAGGCATCATCTTCCCTGAGCCTGCGGGCAGGTCAGGGTCCAATTCTGCCTTCTCTCTGGGTGTGGCAGTAAAGTCCAGTTCCCTGAGGACCTTAGGGAGGAGTTTAGAGCAATATTCCACTGGAAAGATCCTAGATTGCACTGAAGGAGCAGCCTCCTCCTCCTCAGAGAGCTCCCCTTCCTCTTTCACAGGAGTCTACTGAAGAGTCAGGTTCCTCCTCCTGCTGAGAACTATCACAGAGAGAGTCCAAGCTCATACCCAATTTTGCTTTCTTTGGGTCTATAGGAGCCATGGAAATATCTAGATCTGCTTTTCTCTTCCTTTTCTGAAGGTGAGAAGGCACAGTAGAGCCTTGGGCAAGTGCAAACTCCTTTCTCAATTCTCTTTTTAACCATATGAGTAAGTTAAGCTTGGCATCCTCTCCAGTTAAATCTGGTTTAGAATACTCTCGCTCTTTTTCAGAAGTGAATCCTGAGTGCTTTGGAATGGAGAAATCACTGGCTGACCCTCCTTTCTCACTAGTCTGTCCCCATCCGTCAACCATCTCAGCTACAGCAGAGGGCTGAAACAAAAGTGAAAGGGGAGAGAGAAGCCTCCGTTACCAAGCTAACTGCCTGAGATGGCGACCCCTCCCCCTGCATAGTAAAAGAAAAAAACCCAGGCCACTCTAACTGCACCTGAGTTGCAGAAGGCCTGCTACATTCTAAGCCTCCCCCCGCACCCCCGACTGTAAAGAAAGCCGTTCTAGAGGGGTCCTGGGGAACGGTCGTAAGCTATCGGGTGGGCTTTCCTCATCCCAGCAAAGCCCGTCCCAAGCAAAAACAGTCCGCGCGTCACCAAGAGCTTCCCCGCTCTCCCTCAGGCAGCTTACCGCCTCCTCTCGAGTAGACTCGCTGTCTGAGTTGGGCTGTCGGCCGCGCTGGACTGCGGTCATCTGCACTACGCGGGACCACAAAGATGGACTCGCCGCTTTCCCCCGCCTCAACAGGCTCAGGAGGGGAGCCTCGCTCTCCGTGACAGTCCCCAGGTGTGCCGCCTTTGTTGTGTAAACCCCAACGCTGGCAGTGAAATGCTCTGCCTGACACCTGCTGCGGCTGAGAAACATGGTGGCAGAGACTTTCCCTCGAGGAGGAAATCTCGTTCTTCGGATCACTGTGCTCCGACGCACAACGAACACGTCCTGTCTCGCAACAGGGCCATTTAGACTGCAGAGTTTCCAACGGAGAGGCCCCTCTCCCAGGCCGGATCAAACAATCAACGACCCTGTTTCCAGAGGAGGAGCCTACTCCCAGCAGTTTTGGACCATCCCACTACCAGGGACCACTGCAGAATTTTATTGTTTCTATCATTCATTATGTGAACCTACATTGAAAGAAAGGTGTATAAATACTAGTATAAATAAAGTATTAATAGTCCTGGAACATCATTTATTTTTACTTCTATTTGATTTTGTTCAACTCTTTTCCCCATCCAGTCTTGGCAAGGGGGTATCTAAGACCTGCATTGAAAGCCATCAAAGAGTTAATTTCTGCACTCAGCAATTCCTCAGCCCTTCAACAGCAATTTTAAAATCATCTATAAATCCAACTTCTTACTCACTTCTTCTATATTAAGAGTCATCATTATTGTCTTGATGGGTTTGGCTATAAACTTTTCATTGATTTTCATGTTCCATATTGCCTGGTTCTATTTGTTTTGCCCTGTTTTCTGACCTTGTTTTGTCCTCCTTGTTTGATCAAACTGTCATAAGAACATAAGAAAAGCCATGTTGGATCAGGCCAATGGCCCATTCAGTCCAACACTCTGTGCTACACAGTGGCCAAAAAACCAGTTGCCATCAGGAGGTCCATCAGTGGGCCCAGGCCACTAGAAGCACTGCCACTGTGCCCCCCCCCCCAACACCAAGAATACAGAGCATCACTGCCTCAGACAGAGTTCCAACAATACACTGTGGCTAATAGCCACTGATGGACCTCTGCTCCATGTGCTACAAGAAACCACCTTGTCTAGCGTGGTGTCATCTTGAATGCACTCCTGCACGTTTCCATTTGAAGTATCCATTTTGTCAGAACTTCTATTTGAATGGCTCCAGATAACCACCAGGCCACCTAAAGAAATTGATTTTCCCTTTCAGCTTCCTAAACACTAACCTCATTTTCTTTACTTTTTTTAAAAATAAATTTGTTCTCTGGAAATTAATTGGGATGACATTGGATGTAGTGGGCAACCTCCAATTCTCATGTATTTGATGAAGACTGTGTCCACCAAAACTTTCCTGGTGCCGATCAAGCATTTCTAGAAAGTGGGTGGGGTCAGACAGGGCTTTTGCACAGAAGAGCTTTTGACTGGCTATGCAGATTCTTTTCGAAGTTGCAACAACCAACACAGCTCAAGGATCTTTACTGCATGGCTGAAGGCATATGGTATTTTACATATTTTACAATGTCTTTTTTACAATATTTTACAATGTCTTTATTTTAAAAGAGCATCGTGTTACACACAGCTTCTTCCTGAAATGCTTTAAGAGTTACTACTGGAGTTATGCATGGCTTTACTCCTTGACATTTTGCAGTTGACGCCATTTCTTGTGGTAGCTGTTTTGAAGTTGCACCCACCACCCTGTATCAGAGTTCCAAAGGCACCTGCAGGCTCATAAGGGTTGAGGACCTCTAGACTAAAATCACTCTTTCTGAGCAATTTGACAGACTTTGCATCAAATCCTTTCACAAGCAAGGTTGAAATAATCATGCATACGGAAGCAGCAAGCACAACAGCCCTGGTCCCACTGTCTTAGGAGCACAGCATATGCATGCATGAACTCCATACGTGTAATCAGGAATGCTTGAAAAAGCGTTTCCAACCATAGGGAAGAAGCTTATGCATGTTCACTTTCTGACTGTGCTCACAACCCAACAATTGTATGCAGCCATGGGGCAGGGCCAGCGCACATGTACCCTCTCCCTTTTTATGCACGCTGATTTCAATGTGTGTAGTGTCACTTGCTGAAGGATCAGGTCCTGATATCTTATCATCACAACTGCGCTCATACATACACTCAATCAACATAAGAACAGTTTGAGTCACCTGTTATAACTTTTTTTCTACTTCAACTGCCTGTCTGATTTCCTTTCACAACTCAAAGGTAAAACTAATCATCATAGTAGGAAGGCAAGTTCTCCTTTATGACATTAAGTTCTACGCTTACTGTTGTGTGTGTGTGTGTGTGTGTGTGTGTGGTAAAGGGGAGATTTTACCTGGTCTGCTCCATGCGGTCTCCTTACTTCCCTGGTCTCTGCTCTCATACTCAATTCATGCAGCTGCCAAACCTGCCTAGCTCCTTACTGCTTTTTTGTTTTAACAATTTATTGATATCATATGGTTATACAACTTAGTTATTTCTTAATTATCTCAATATTAGTCCGTATGACATTTCAATCCCCCCTCCCTCCAATGTTGTATTTTAACAATTCATTAATAACCTACGGTTACGATGTTTAGTTATATCTTTTCTATCCCTAACCCATATGATATTTTCACTCCCCCCTCCCTCCGTTATTAGACTTACCCCGAAGTTATATATTTAAATCCAAATATAAAGGTATCCCAAACCCATCAAAACACACTGTCTTTTTCTTCTGAGAAGCTCCTTACTGCTTTTTCGATGCTTTGTGCACAGAGGTCCTTTCTGCTCGTAGACACCTCTCCTTTCTCATTGCTGTCCAAACAAAAGTCCAAGCGTGAAGGATCCTTCTTCATAAAGTCTGCAGAGGGAGTGAGATTTATTGTATCTTTGGGAAAAACAGCCTGGGGGGGGAAATATATAGTAGCCCATTCTTAATCACACTAGCCGGTGGAAGAAACCTCAAAGAAAGTGGGTGGAGCTTCCTCCCCCACAACAGAAACCCTGTGAGATGGGTGGGGCTGAGAGGACTCACACAGCAGCTGCCCTTTCAAGAAGACGATCACGACATTGGATTTGTATTCCGCCCTCCACTCAGAGTCTCAGAGCGGCTCACAATCTCCTTTATCTCCTTCCCCCACAACAGACACCCTGTGAGGTGGGTGGGGCTGAGAGGACTCTCACAGCAGCTGCCCTTTCAAGGACAACCTCTGCCAGAGCTATGGCTGACCCAAGGACATGCCAGCAGGTGCAAGTGGAGGAGTGGGAAATCAAACCCAGTTCTCCCAGATAATAATAATAATAACTATAATAATAATAATAATAACTTTATAATAATAACTGGGTATAAGAGTCCACACACTTAACCACTACATCAAACTGGTAAACAAAATGAATAAAAATATTTTTAATGTCAATTTTACTTGTTAGACTTGTTTACTGTTTATATTGTTAGCAATTTTATTTTTGAAAACAATTCACTTTAAAAAGAAATATAAACCTCATGCTACATTAATTCCTTTAAGACTGATTTCACAATCAAAGGTACTGGGTAATATTCTTCCATAGGAACTTCCTCCCATCCTAACAGAAACTTCTTCCAATACAAGTGAGTCTCTATTGAGGAAAGCCTCCAGCTTTGCTTAGGGCAATGGTAGGATACAGGCCATCAGGGCCTTTTTTTTAGCAGGAATGCAGTTGCATCAGGAGATGTGGCCTAATATGCAAATATGTTCCTGCAAAAAAAGCCCTGCAGGCCACTAAACTAAAGCTTGCTTGTCTATGCAATAATACATATAGGGCATGGAGCATTTATTACTTCAGCAACCTTTTTGACTGTGTAAACCAAACAGCGTGGACATTTATTAGCCAAAACAATATTTCTCTATGAGACAGAACACTATCCTTGCTTCTGCAAGGTTCTGGGTACTTTTCACAAATTGCACATATGTGGTGTACTATAGTAATTCTTGTATTCTAACAAATTCTATTCCTGCCATTGCATGTATACAGGCAATCAAAATCCAGGAACAAAATTTCCCATCAAGCAGAAGTGTGATGCAAAAGGCACAACAGGAAGAGTTGGACTATGCTTCTAATAGCTACAGCAAGGAATCAGAATGAAGGAAATGTAAGCATAACAAACAAACTTGATTTAAGGCAATCTATTTTCCTTGGTGATTTAAAGCATTACCAGAGAAATCACCTTGATTAAAAATTCACAGTCCACTCTGTAAAGCACCAGATAAGGCAGAAAACAAGGGGGGGGGGGGGTAATCTCCAGTACATCTTTCTCGGCAGCTGAAGGCTGGCTGACCTTGGAAACAGCCCTACTAGATTTCATCCAAACACTGTTCATGAAAACAATTTCAAATGAACTAACTGTTCTGGACACAAAGTCAGCAGAGGCTATAGCGACTACCAAGGCAGAGCCTCCCTTTTCCCTTTGACACAGTCTACAAAGAGATTTGTTTCTCTTCTCTTGGGGAGGGACAGTGGCTCAGTGGTAGAGCATCTGCTTGGGAAGCAGAAGGTCCCAGGTTCAATCCCTGGCATCTCCAAAAAAGGGTCCAGGCAAATAGGTGTGAAAAACCTCAGCTTGAGACCCTGGAGAGCCGCTGCCAGTCTGAGAAGACAATATTGACTTTGATGGACCAAGGGTCTGATTCAGTATAAGGCAGCTTCATATGTTCATATGTTCCACCAGCAATAGCAGTTAGCAAGAGCTCTGAGGCAGCAGGTCCTAGAAATCAGACAGAACAAAGTTGGAGTCCAGTAGTCTTAAAGACTCCAACTTTGTTCTATTGCTTCAAACCAACCCAGCTGCCCACCTGGATCTCGCCAGAGATCAGATGTTCTTCTTTAAAGCAAGCAGGGTTTTTTCCTATTACAAAGCTGCAAGCTGTCCTTTCAGTTTCCAATCCATTGTTCTCTTTTTGCTCCAGCTGCTTCTCGAAAGATGCAAAACGCATTTCCTGATTCAGAAGCAGTTTTTAACCCTCAATTTCCCATCTCTTCTCCAATGGCACACTATTTATTATTAGAGCTGCTTTACAGTCTATGCCACTGGACAGTACAACACCACAAACATCTCCACTGCCTTTTCCACTTAATTACTGTGGAATACTTTCATTTCAGATTTGGAAACACAGAATGTGTGGGCAGCCTGTGAGGAACTGTGGGATTTGGGGGGGGGGGGGGGGACACTGGAAAATTCCCTCACCAAACAGCCTGAGGCTGCTGAGATTCTGGGCCAAATATGTAGCTTCCTGCCTACACAGTCCTGAATAAAGCACTACAGAAACAAAATCCATGTGATATGTTTAATTAAGGCCAATCAAAATAATTCAAGCTTCTGACTTTTCCTCTTTTTCCCAGAATGCCAGGGGTGTAACCTGGAGTTGCCAGTCTCCAGGGGGTTGCTGGAGATCTCCTGGAATTACAATTAGTCTCCAGATTACAGAGATCAGCAATTTTCCCTCTAAACTGCAGTCTTGTAAGCAAAAATTCTACTTTATGAGCTACTGGCATGAAAGTTGTGAGCTACTGCATAAATTAATGTGCTCTGGGGCCATTTTTCCTGAGCTAAGACAAAAATCTGTGAGCTGGGTCACACTAACTCAGCTTAGAGGGAGCACTGGAGATCAGTACCCCTGTAGAAAATCCTATGGGGGTGGACTATACTGTATTGAAGTCCCTCCCTCCCTCCCCCCCCCACACAAGTATTGAGTGTATTTCCATTTGGCTTGTAGAAAACTAACCGTGAAATCCTAAGCAGAGTGACATCCTTCTGAGTCCAGAGTCGCTACCAGAAGGTCTGTTTAGGATTGCCCTGAAAGGCATTGATAATTTTAAATTCCATCCATCCACCCACACACCCCTCTTTTATGTTAATTATGTTTCAAAGGATGCATTTTATGTTGCCAAAAATCACCAAAGAAGTTTAGATTTGACACAAAAGTCTTACACATATTTTAATCATTCCGGAAATGTTCACACAGAAATCATTCCTTCCCCCCAACAGCTTCAAACTTGGAAATTGTACATCTCCAAGCTGAAACTGTCTGCACTTTGTATACCCCTAAAAGCAAAAAGTGAAGCTTGGCTTAAGGGGGGGGGGGGCGCAATCTGTTCTTTTTAGGTGGGCCAAAAACCACCTAGCTTGTTTTCTTTAAAAAAACTGTTGTAAAAGAAAAAGAACACAGGGATGAATTAATATCATGAAAACAAATAAGGGCATAAATAACATACAGAGAGATTAAAAAGAAGAGTTAGCAGCAGAACATAAATTTACAACACGTCATGTTAAGAAAGATGGGGCAGCCAAACATCTGGAGTAAAACAGTCCTGGCCCTTTTAACAGAGGCTTACTGTGTGGAAACCGGCAGCTTTTAAACAGTGTGTAAGTAAATATCACCCACTAAATAATATTCCTTTAAGCCTCCATTATTAAAGAGGTAGGACCTTTCTCTTCAGATGGCTGGCAACCCTAAAATTAGATTCATTGATATATAATGGTTAATAAAGCATGAAAATAAGCTTTTTTGAAGTATAAAAACGAAACACAGTAAGAAAGTAACTCCCAACATCGGGAACAAAACAATCTCCACACACCCCCACCCTTTCCCCTCTTCCCTTCCAAACACTATTCAGAACTTGAGTCCTTCAAAGCAGCAGCTTTCCTCTCCACCATATGGTTCAGAGGGTAGGGCGCTTCTGTGGGGAAACAGACTCCGGCATCCCTGTATATTGCCAGCCCCAGAAAAATTAACTGAAAAACAACTTACATTGCGCAACTCCAAGCCTTGGGTACTATCCCTGTAATTTGACCACTGCCCTCACTGTCAAACCACTCCCTTTTTGAGGCCCTCTGACTCATGACTTCTTCAAAAAAAGAGGAACTCTTCCAAATGCAGTACGCTATGCCAGCTGCTGACAGCGCCATCTACTGGATAAATAGCTGTACTTTCAAATGGATAAATTTAGTCAGGATACCTATGTGGCCTTGAAAGCCGCCCTGAGCCCACTTAAGGGAAGGCTGGGATATAAACTGAAGAAAATAAAATAAACATAGGAAGCTAAAAAAAACAACAACCCTCTTTTGTTCATTATTCAACTGAATAACCTTTATCTAAGCACTCTGTAGATTAGGCTGAAGTTCCTTACTTGCTTTCTAGTTCTATTTCAGAAAAACAGTCCTCTTTCATTTTTTTGCCCAGATATTCAAAATATTCCTGAAGGAAATGAGGTTTTGTAATGTTTTGCTTTGCATTTATAGTTAAGTGGTTAACCCAGACCAGCTCAGACACCTTGGGGGCTTTTTGTGTATGTATATGTGTACGGTTATTTATGTTGTACTTTGTCTATTAACACCATGTTTCTGATAAGCCACTTTGGGTCTCTCAGTGAGGAGAAAAAGAACAGGAAATGCTCCCAGTTAAATTTTTTAAAAACCCTGTAAATGAATTGAGAGAGAGGTACCCTGAATATGCTCCAGGAGGTCCAGAACACTGAAAGGCAGTTAAAGGGGGAGGGGGGGCAAATACAGGGAAATGACTTTGCTTCCTGTGTAGGGTTGCCATCCAGCAAATGGGGCCTGGAGATCCCCCAGATTGTCCTAAAGACAACAGATTAGTTCCCCTGTAGAAAATGGCTGCTTGGGTGGGTGGAGTCTGTGGCATTATACACTGTTGAGGGCTCTCTCCTCTCTAAACCCTGCCTTTCCCGGGCTTCACCCCCAAATCACCAGATACTTCCTAAGAGGGAGTTGGCAACCCTACCTCCCAGTCATATAGAATTCTAGAAAGCACAGTTGGGAGGGGGGAATTAAATATTCAAATGTGCTTGCGGGCCCCTCAGTTTGTTCTCACCAATAATAAAGTGGGTACCCTGACACTGATTGCTTTATCACCAAAGCAGGCCTGGCCAGAAAAAGACAAGAGACATCTGCATACCAAGAAATAAAAATGACACCAGATGTACAGAACTAAATGGGATTCTGTTTTCACTGCAAACACGGGGGGAGGGTTAAAACAAGGCTGCGTGCTTGCTGCCTTTGTGTTGTCATGGGAATCCTGGAGTGAGAGGGCAGAGTACAAGCTCATGCCTGCCTTGTCTGCCCAGAGGCTCCTAGGATAAAAGGAAGCAGCCTAAAGCAAGGATAGAAAACACCATACACACAGACATACTCTGCTAAGTAGCAGTATACTGTCTGACCATTTTGCTCAGCAACAGCATCCTTCCTCTGTCTTAGAAGCAGGGGAGAAGAGCACAATTTGGGGGTGGGGGTGGACCTAGAGCAGTGATATTGTATATTAGACCTCCTTCTGGCTCACCCTCACTAAGTACCAGGAGCCCGAGTCTATATTGCACAGGAACATAACATTTCTATTCATTGTGTTCAATCTGTGAAGGTTGTTGGCATCACACTGTTGCCATCTCTATGAAGAAAAGAAGCTATCACTGCCATCTCCTCCCCTGAGTAACTGCCTCAGTAGACAGCACACAGCGATCATCTCTACCCTCACCCTTTTGTTTACCAGCATACCGACATGTTAACAAGAAGTTTCTGTATTTAATTTGTCTCTTGGGCCAATCCACAGCTTTCTTCCACCTTATTATTTGTAAGAGTTACTTTTGAGAATAGGTTCACCCAGGGCTTTTTTTCTGGAAAAAGAGGTGCTGGAATTCTCAAGAAGAAAATGAAGGAGAAATACATGGGCACCCCTCATGAACTTTTAAACATTTTTTGAGAATTTTGTTTCCAAGAAGAGGTTCCAGAACTCCATTCCACTGTGTTCCCCCAGAAGCCCCACTGTGTTCCCCCAGAAGCCGCCACCTCTTTGGATACTGTTGCTTTCACCCATTTTTGTGGGGAAAGGCCAGCAGGAACTCATTTGCATATTAGGCCACACCCCCTGATATGATACCCCCCTGATACCAAACCAGCCGGGACTGAGTTCCTGCTCAAAAAAAGCCCTGCTTCCACCATAGGACACTTAGCTTGGAATGCCCTTTTGTGATGGGACTCAGTAACCCACAGCAGTTAGCTGTAGCCTCCATTTATCTTATGTTACATTATGTTGGTAAAATTAGTTGGATGGGGAAAAATTCTGATAAAGAAGTGCCCTCATTTTTGCCCAGGCTTATAACAATAGAATGATTAACAGACATTCTCACATTTTGACATGTTACTGTTTTATTGCTTTCTCATGCTCATGCTACCCAGATCAAAGGTTTGCCCAATTCGTTAATTTTACTATTCTGTCATTGGATCTTAAATTTGTACCATTTTGCATTCTAAACCACTGCCTACCAGCTATATGTAGCTCTGCTCACTGCACCTGATTCCTCATCTGATGAAGTGTGCTTAGAGCACATGAAAGCTTACATTCTGAATAAAACTTGGTTGGTCTTAAAGGTGCTACTTGGCTCCTACTTTATTCATATCCTGGTGAACATAACATTAATTCATAACCTATTACTGCCCCCTGTTTTAAGTTACGCATGACGTTCAAGGCAGACTTCATTGTAAGTGACAATCCCCAGGAAAAAAATATTACTTTGCAAATTCTCCAGACTTTATGAAGTACTTTCTTGCATAAAAACACTTCCCCAGTATGCAAATCTGTCTGATCAAAGCCCAAAAGGCTATTCCTTGGACAACAGAAAGAAAAATTGCTTAAAACTCAAGTTACTAATTTTAGATCAGCAATTATTTTTCTTATAAGTGTTTCTATCCTGCTCTCCTAATGAAGCCAGCTACTATAGCAGATTGCAATACTCTATAATTAAAACAATAAAATTTGTTATCTAGTAAATATCAGTTGAAAAGACCAGCAATAAAACCATAGGCCATGGCATTAAAACACATAAAAAGGAAACTAACATCAGGATCAGAACTGAAACAGGTACAAGAAAGTTAATGACGTGGAGGAAGAGCGAGGGTGGGGGAAACTAACACAAATCAAAAGACCAAGGCAAGAGGAAGGGGAAGTGTTATCAAAAGCTTAGTAACTTCTGTGCTGGGCCAGTGGCTATAGGGAGTTTCAGTGCCCAGGGGGTAAGCACCCAACATCAGAAGGTGGGGGAAAGACACATATACAAAACATAAGGCAGCCAATTCTGGGTTAGGAGTTTCCTGGAGAGTTTGGGGACCGAACCTGGGAGAATGGGGTTTGGTAGGGGACTTCAGCAGGGTATAATGTCATAGAGTGCACCCTCCAAAGCAGACATTCTCTTCAGGGGAACTGACTGATGTCTGGAGATCAGGTATAATTTCAGAAGATCTCCAGGCCTTACCTGGAAGTTGGCAACAGGCCATCTTAGCTGATTGAAAAGCTTGTGGGCTTTTGTGCCCAGATTGAAGTATCTGATACTATTCAGCTTAGAAATATTTGCATTTTCTATTTTTATACCTTTGAGCTCATTTTTTTGCTGCTTATCCTCATACAAATATCACAAATTCTAGTCTTCTTCTATAATTAATCATCTTAAACCTGCACTGACTACAATTCTTTGCCAAAGAACAGTAGCCTACACAGATTACCGCCCTGGTCACATTACAAGGATACTTTCCCATTAATAACGGACTCCTTTGACTCTTGGGGAATTTTCCACAGAATTTTTGCTGCTGCTCAATTTCTTTACTGCATGTTTCTTCCAGACCTTACAGATAGTATCGTTTGCCAGTTGAGGCTGTGCTGATTTCACCCAACTTTTCCCTGTCTTTTCTTGGACTGCCTTTTGCACTGATGTTTTTGGATGGATCATTCCAGAAGCATCCAGAGGGAGTGTGCGCACTGCAGCTAATTTCCAAAAGTCCTGCTGTCCACAAGTGGCAACCTTCACACTCCACTCTCTAGTCCCTCCCCCCTTTTTTTCAAGACAGCTGCTGTTTACATTTCCTTGCACCTGCTCTTTTGCATCATCTAATGAAGGAACCGCATCTGGTTCTCCTGACTCAATGGGCGTTTTTGCACTCACGTTCAGCCGGCGCGACCCCCCTCTTCACCGTGCAGGATCTGCGCGGATTTCACACTAAATGCCGCGGAGCAGCCGGAAGACCCAGAAACTCCCGTCGCAAAAGCCGTGCAAACGGAAACTGCTTTTTGGCGGTTTACGTTTGAGCGGCTTTTGCGCTGGGAGTTTCCGGCGCAAAAGGCTGCTCCGCGGCATTTAGTGTGAAATCCGCGCAGATCCTGCGCGGTGAAGAGGGGGGTCGCGCTGGCTGAACGTGAGAGCGAAAACGCCCAATCTGATTCAGGCCCACTACAACCCCTGGAGTTACATGTTCCAGAGAGGCCTTGAAGGAGCCTTCAGCCTTCTTAGCTGCCTCAGCAACTTGCACTTCAATCTGCCCATGGACTTGGTATTGTAGATTTATACTGTGTGCTGCCCCTGGCAGAGTATAGTAAGTGGTCTGTATTAGATCAGAAAATCTAATTCTGTACCCTTGAGTTAAAGCTTCATGGGAAATGTAATTTAGGGTACCAACTTTGTTGGTCTTAAAGGTGCCACTGGACTCAAACTTTATTCTACGTGTTGTTACATTAGTTCACTCACTGGTTCAAGTTAGAAGCCATGAAAACTTGGTTTATTGCCCTTTCCCCATGTCTTTGCTCTGATCTCTTCATCGACAAGGATGAAAGCAATATCTTTCCACCACAAGATCTGACACTGATGTTTCTACACACTTGGAAAAATCAATAGATTACATCCCTCCAATGTTGCCACCATCCAAACAGTACATAAGCTGAGCAGTAACATTGCATAAATAATCAACACTTTCTATACCAGGGGTTTCCAACATGGTGCTCACGGGCACCATGGTACCTGCCTGACATCTTTCCTGATGCCCACCAAGTGTTTTTAGAAAATGGGTGGGACCAGGTTGCATTTTTGCACAGCAGAATTTCTGATTAGCCACTGCAGAATTGATTGGCTGTGCAGACTTTTAAAAAAAGTTGCTTTGGCAACAGCTGCCCCAACAGCATAAGGAACTTCACTGCACGACTGAGGGGTATGCAAGAAAATATTTTTTAAAAATGTGGTCATTCTAAAAAGTATTATACTGAACCAAATTTCTGGTGGAAATACAGTGATACATGACCTCACTTCCTGACATGTTGTGACTGGCTTGTGGCAGCCATTTTGTGGTCATGCCCACCATCGTGGGTCAGAAATCCAAAGGTGCCTGCAGCCTGAATAAAGTTGGAATAGTGCTCTACACCAGGGGTGGCCAACGGTAGCTCTCCGGATGTTTTTTGCCTACAACTCCCATCAGCCCCAGCCAGCACGGCCAATGGCTGGGGCTGATGGGAGTTGTAGGCAAAAAAACATCTGGAGAGCTACCGTTGACCACCCCTGCTCTACACTCTCTCTATATATTGCTTTCTCAGTGTTTTTGTAGTACTTATCTCTATTTTTTAAATTTGTTTTTGATCTGATGTCACCTCTCTGCAAGTTTTTCTAATAAAGCTGTTATTTATTTAATTTTTTAGAAGTGTTCTACACAGTTACTATTTTTTTTCAGTATGGGGCCTGTAGGTCTCAAATCTCTGAGAGGCTGGAAAAGGAAATTAACCTGTTCAGGTAATGTTAACATGCATTGTCAATATATAGCATAGAGAAAACAAAAAAGAGGGCAAAGCACTGCCAACTAAGTGGTAACTAAAATAATGACAATGAGCAGCATGTTGGCAGGCAAAGACTCTACTGGGCTTCTTAAAGATGCTTTGTAGCCAGAAAAATAAATGGTTGTCGATAATCCAAGTGCAAACCATATACGTATTTATGCCAGTATACTAAGAACAATCACGCAGGGGGCTCCTGTATATACTTCTTACTTATTGTGACATCTTGTATTCACCATTTTCTAATAAAAGACTCACAAGAGTTTGGGCTACAGAAACTTTACGGATAATTAACCTACTAATTTTTAAATAATGTTACATTGCATAAATTCAGTGATGTAAATGGGGCTTTCCCTACTTGGGCTCTTTGTCAATCCCTTGCTCTGAATTCTGAGCCATTTGGGGAGTTTTCTTATTAAAAGTTTCTAATCCTTGCCTTAGAGGCAGCAAATGGAGAGCCAGGGAGCTCATGATGACAAATCGTTTTGCCCCCAGCTCTCAGGTGTCCCATGGGATGGATGAAAGTGATAGACCTTCCTCAGGCCCTTAAGAAATAAATTACCATGGCTAGACAACAGGAATCAGGCACCCAGAGCTGTTAACTGCTTCCTGTTCAGATGATAACCAGATACCCAGGATTTTCAGGGAGGGTATCTGAAGAATCAAGTTCAAAAGAGATGACAAGTATGTCTCAGTTCTAAGGCTAATCATTTAAAAATTAACACATTATGAGCTGCTCAGTAGCTGTTTTTAGAGGACTTATGAAAAAACTGCAAAACAGAAATATGAAAGTAGTCACTAAGACTAACTTCTTTACTGCAGGTTTGGAAAATAGGTTAAAAAGCACCAGTTTTTTTAGCAGAAAACACCAGGACATGCCTAATGTTTGTTCCAGGTAAACTAAGGGAAAGCAAGAACAGAAAAATGGGAGAAACAGACAGAATTCATTTCTGTAAATTTAGCAGACCGTGTTGAATAGATCAACAAGCAGGTGGATAAGAGTGATTTAAATAAGCAATGTATCTTTGGACTTCCAGACGACACTTATCAAAGCCTCCTAATTAAATTTTGCAGTCCCGAAGAAGATGAGGAAGAGATGAAAAGCAAGTAACTTTAACTTTACATGCATTCTCCAAGCCACTGGCTGGCTTTAGTTGAAGAAGTGATTTAAAGAGACAACTGCCTTCTCTGAGCTGGCCAACAAGGCAGTGGGGACTTTGAGAGCTACACAATGTGTGAAAGAGCCACATGTGGCTCCCGAGCCACAGCTTGGCCACCCCTGTTCTATATAAACTAAGAATTCTCACAGTAGACAAAAGAAAGTTCTGTTTTTTCCGAAAGACCTGTATTAGCACTGGTACTATTTAAATTGCTCATAACTGACCTGGCATCTAAGGTGAGCAATGAAATGGTCAAGTTTGTGGGCAGCACCTAACCATACAAGACGGTGAAAACCAAAGGGAATGATCTCTTTGAATTAGATGGCTAATTAGACTCACTGTTAAGTGATTCACGTTTTTGGGTGCATGTGTGAAAATCCTGACACTACTATAGACAGTTTGGATTTGAATTAACAAAGCTAACTAGGAAAGAAACATTTCTTCATGTTACTCTTTCCTATTGCAAGGAAAATTCCCATTGTATTGAAGAAAAATAGGAAAAAGGCAGAGGAAATCTGTAACTGTGGACTCTGTAAGATGAAATAGCTCTTGCAATCAGGCTTTCTATCACATGGTGATCCTACTCAGGACCAAATCACAAAATGGAGCTCATTGCCTACGCTGTACATTAGGGATGTGCACCGAGAAAAAAAATCTTCATAACTTCAGATTGGGAGAGGGAGATTTTTATCTTGAGCGTTTATTTGGAACATTAGCAGTTTAGGATTCAAATCCATGCAGGAGTTTGAGACTATTATTTTCAATTTGGGACATATATGAGACTGCAGGGCAGCTGTTTATAAAGATAATGGAACCAACTTTAGAATAAACTTCTCCCTCTAATCTGAAGATCCACCCCCCAGTTTCAAGTGAATTGGACCAAGAGGGTCAATTTTATAGGTCCTCGAAGTAGCTATCTTTCAGCACAATTCTCTCCATTGGTTCCTAAAACAGTGGTCAAGCAATAGCTGAGCAGGACACTTCTGGCTGGCCATGGTATTAAAAAGAAGTGTTTGCATTTTCCTACTCTTAGAGTGACTGACTGACAATAAAACATCTTGCCACTGACAACTCTACATTTGCCACTCTTCTTTGTCGGGGCCTGCTTGTTCCTTTCACGAAGTAAAAGTGGATTCCTTAGCATACTCCCCATCCTTTTCTGTCAGTCTACCATTATGGGGATGTACTAAAACAAATGACAGGAATGTGTATTGGGATCAACGGGAGAAGCTTGAAGGCCCATTGATAAAATGCAAGCCAAGAATGCCAACTGATTTGCATGGGCTCATGACAACACGGCAGTTACAATTCAAATGTGGAAGAGATTACAAGAACCTACCCTGGAAGGACAGCCTCCACACTGGAATGACAGTCACTGGGAGTAGAATGATGGTCCCTGGGCCCAGATAAAATGCTTTGGGATTTTGAACTATAGCCCCAAAATTAGAATGATGATCCATGAGACTGATATCAATGCTCTAGTGGCTGTCATTCCAATCCCAGAGCACTGATTCCAGTACTAGGAGTTGTCATTCCTCTCTGGGGGACTGTTATTCCAGTGTCATTCCAGTCTCACAGCAGTTTATCTGGACCCAAGTGGAATGATTCTACTCTGAGGGCTGTCAGGCCCAGGGGCAGGTCTTTCTAATTTGTTCTACATTTATGTTGTAACTTTGCTTTAATGTATTTCAATGGAGCCCATGAAGGTCAATTGGCATTCCTGGTTCCCATTACAACCAATGAGCCTTCAAGCCTCTCCCATTGTTTCCAAAGGGCATTCTTTTTAGTATAGAACTGGTTGGCCACTGTGTGAGACAGGATGAGGGGTTAGATAGACCACTGGTCTGATCCAGCTGGGCTCTTCTTGTATTCTTATTCCAACCAAAGCACTCTAGTTACCCAGCCACAGAATGACAAAGATTCTCCCCTCCACATAAGAGCATGAAAAAGAACTGCAGCTCTCTTTATCTTGTCTCCAGAGCTGACTGGCTAGACCAGGGGTGTCAAACTCATTTGTTATGAAGGCCAAATCTGACACAAATGAGACCTTGTCCGGCCCATGTCAGGTTGGGCCAGACCATGTTTGGCCAAATGTGTATACTTATTTAAGATTAGGTAACAAAGATATAAACTTTATAAAGGACACAGAAAACACAAATATATATATATATATATACCCATAAAATATTAGCACGTGTTGGTCTTAAAGGTGCTTGCTTTGTATTTCTCCCATGGGATACAGGGAATAGGACAAAGGAAGCTCTGGTTCTTTCCTTCCTTTCTCATGGGACTGGGGGGAATAGCCTACACCAATAGAAGGAAGAGAGGCTTGGCTCAGTAGCTCTGCTGTGCGATTGAGAGAGCCTGGCAAAGCAAGGTACCCTTCCTCCCCAATGGAGGAGCCTCAGCCAATGGAGAAAATAGAGGTTTTGCTCTGTAGCTCCTGTGCAATTGAGCAAGCTTTGCAAACCAAGCTGTTATGCAAGAGGAAGCAAGAGAGAGGGAGAAGGAAGCAGATGACAGCCAGTTGCTTGGGGGGTCCGATAGGAACCCTTCTAGAACCTGATTCAACCCCCAGGCTGCAAATTTGAAACCCCAGGCTAGACACACTCTGTGCTCCTTTCTTAGGATCCAACTGGAAGGGAGAAATGCCATTGCTTAAGAAATTACTAGAATGAAGGAAGAACACAAGCACATGCTGTAGCCTGCTAGCAGCACCCGAACACAAAACTAACACAGGCTTTTTCCCCCAGGGAGGGTAGTTTTGTTTTACCAAGAATCCCAGATTCCTAATGCCATTGTGGAATATCATGGTAATGACTTCAAACAGCAATTTCTATTCAGATCTTCGGGTTGAGTGTTTTATTATGCATGCTTCTACTGTACATTAAAAACTAGACTGCATAGAAGCAGAGAAGAATTTCCACTTTTTTATCAACTCTCTCAGCCTTCTTAAGATGATTCACTTCAAGAGCAATCCTAAACAGGCTTACTCAGAATCTTACTCAAGTTTACTCACTGGAGCTTACTCCCATGAAAGTGTCGTTAGGCCTGCTTTACTTGGTAACTATAGTTTTTAAAAGAGTATACTAGTGCTTGTATAGTATTTGTAAACTGTGCCTTTATCAGTCAATGAGCACCTGTATTCTCTTCTTTCACTATGCATTCTTTGTCAAGCAGTACAGTTTACAATTTACAGTTGTTTGCTCCATCTTAGGGCAATATATAATGACAAATTTATTTTATTATGTTTTACTTTGTAAACTGCCTCAAACATGTTATCTGGAGAGGTGGCTTAGAAATTTGCTAAATGAATCAATAAATAAGACAGCTAAGGGGAAAGACATGCAAAATAACCCAGCAGTTGGAAGACTTCTACCTGTGAGGAAAGACCAGTGCTTTCCCCAAGTTTGTGAGAAGGGGAGGGGAACCAATAACATGGGATGTACAGCAGTCACAAACAGACTGTTAACTTCTCAGAAAAAACAAAGGGCGTGCTTGTTCATTTCATTAATATAGAGCTGCATTTGAATAGGTACACTACTACAAAAAAGTTAGGGTTTCAGTGTGTGACTGGCCCAAAGTCACTCAGAGCAAAACTCATGGCAGAGAAATTATTAGAAACTAGGCTCCCCATATCCTGATTCAACATTCTAACCATTACATCATATAAGTGGGAAAGGGATCATCCTGCATCTTTGAGGAAGAATGGGGTGGGGTAGAAATATAATTAACAAGAGCTAACTGTGCTGCTGAGAAAGAAAAGATAAACTGTTTCCCACAAACACCTTCGTGTCTATGGAAATTCCATGCAGAGGTGGAGCAAATAGCATTCCTGTTTCTGAAGTCATATGCTATCAACAGAATGCATCTGTGGGAGGTAGAAGCCAAATAGGGAAGGCTGAAGCCAACCGCAGACTCTGGTTCTCTGCCAGTGAAAAAGAAACAAAGAAAGCCAGGGTGGGGGAAGGTAATAGTTCTTGCTGCTTACTCTTTAACTTTTGCTTGTGCGGTCCTGAACTACTGACTTTCATGTTCTCACGCACATTTTCACAATAAGGGATTATGCTACTTTGCAGTGAACAGACACATTCACAAGACATCAAAGGCACATATCATCATTTCTTCCAGTACTACAGAAACAAAACGTTTCCATTCCCTTTCAACTGCATGAGCTCATGAGCATGCTGCCAAGGACAGACTGGCCATTTAACTTACAGGAAAATGTCTCAGTGGTAGGGGTCCCAAATCCCCCGGCAGGCCTGGAGACCCCCGATTTGGAGCCTCCTCCCCCCGCTGGCCATAAAAGGGAAAGCAGGGGGAGGGGAGGAGGAGAACGGCAGCCCTTCGCACCCAGCCCCGATCGCAGCAGCCAGAGCTCTTCCGTTTTCTCAGGCTGCTTCCCGCCCCGAGTCAGCTGGCCGGTGAAGGGAGGGGAGCCCACTGAAGCCCTGAGTTTTATGGGCCGCTCTTGCTGTGGGGCCTTTCCTGTGTTAGGGGCAGCTCACACACACCGAGAGCCAACACAGGCTTTCAACTCTGCTCTGGGATCGGGTTTCATGTTACTCACTTTTATTTTAACTTTAGCTGAACTCCTGGAAAATTTCTCTCTTTAAAGCCTCCCCCTCTCCCTTGCGAACACCGAAAGGGGCATTCGCAAAAGCCCACCGCGGGAGAGACCCCTGAAATAAAAAAGGTGCTGAACAGCAGGCGAGTTTATTTCTCAGCCAAACGCGCCTCCTCCTCCTCGCAACAGGGCCGCCGAGTTTTGCAACCCCCTTTTCCCGCCCTCCCCGGGGGGTGTGGGTTGAGGGCTGCGGCAGGCTCTTGCGGCTGCTGGGCAGGTTTGGAGACTCGGGGTTTAAATGTCCATTTGCTTGGGGGGAGGCGGAGGGGGGGGGGTTGAGGGAAGCCTGCACTCAGCAAGGATTAAAATACTCTGGGGGGGTAAGGGCTGTGGGCTCTGGCCCCCTCCCAGTAGTTCAACAGCTATGTGCTTTCTGGAAGGGGTGTTGGTTGTGTGTGTGTGTGTGTGTGTGTGTGGGCCAGCCTTTGCTTCATTCTGGTCGGGGCTGCCAGCTTGCTCTCCGGGCTTTTCTTTTTTTCTTTTTAAATTGACTTTGCCTCCCATTCAGGACTGGGGGGGAATGCTCTTAGGCTGCTGCAGTCGCCCAGCTTACTTGGGGGAAAGTGGAGCCGTCTGCATTCAAGCTCTCTCTGGCTCTTTAAAAAATTTTTTAACTGGCTTTGCCTCCTGGGGCGGATCAATGATCGGCGGCGGGGGAGGGCCGGGGGCACGCTAAATGCCCTGGCTTCACCTGTTTGGGGGTGGGGGAGGAAGGATGCTCTCAGGCTGCTGCCTTGCCCTCTTAATCCACGCTCTCAGGGTGGAGGAGGGGGGACAAATGTCCTGGCTTTCGCCTCTCTAGGGAAGGCAATGGCAAACCACCCCGTAAAAAGAAAAACCTTGTTAAAGCAACGTCACTCTAGAGTCGGAAATGACTGGTGCTTGCACAGGGGGCCTTTCCTTTCCACGCTCTCAGGGTGGAGGAGGGGGGACAAATGTCCTGGCTTTCGCCTCTCTAGGGAAGGCAATGGCAAACCACCCCGTAAAAAGAAAAACCTTGTTAAAGCAACGTCACTCTAGAGTCGGAAATGACTGGTGCTTGCACAGGGGACCTTTCCTTTCCTTTTGTCTCTCATTTGAGAAGGGAGGGGGGAAGGATGATCTCAGTTTGCTGCCACTAGGCAGCTTGATTGGGTGAGAGTGGAGCCATCTGCATCCATACTGGTGTGTGTGTTAAATGCCTGGGCTTTACCTTCCATTTGGAGCTGGGGGGATAAGGATGCTCTCAGGTCCCTTGCCACTGCTATGTTCCTTGCCTCAGCTGCCTTCCTGGGACAGCCTAGACCTGCGATTGTCATTCCAGCCCCCATGAAGAGAGGGAGTGTTTTGCTTTAGAAAGCAGGGGGGGGGAGCAAAATGTCTACTGGGCACTCTATTATTCCCTATGGAGAACGATTCCCATAGGGAATAATGGGGAATTGATCTGTGGGTATTGGGGGCTCTGGGGGGGCTATTTTTTGAGGTAGAGGCACCAAATTTTTAGTATAGCATCTAGTGCCTCTCCCCAAAATACCCCCGAAGTTTCAAAACGATTGGACCAGAGGGTCCAATTCTATGAGCCCCAAAAGATGGTGCCCCTATCCTTCATTATTTTCTATGGAAGAAAGGCATTTAAAAAGGTGTGCTGTCCCTTTAAATGTGATGGCCAGAACTCCCTTGGAGTTCAATTATGCTTGTCATACCCTTGTTCCTGGCTCCACCCCAATGTCTCCTGGCTCCACCCCCAAAGTCTCCTGGCTCCGCCCCCAAAGTCCCCAGATTTTTCTTGAATTGGACTTGGCAACCCTACTCAGTGGGCCACTGCCCTAGAGGGCCTTTAGTGGCCCCGCACAAGCGGAGCCAAACCTCAGGCGCCACTTGGTCCAAACCCCTCATCAGCCATGTTAGGCGGCGCCAGCTAACCTTCCTGCACTGCTTTCAGTTTGGGGGATGATGCAGTGGGAGAGCTAATGTTCGTGGTCAGCCTCACGCTGACCAGCCCTGCGGGACCAGCTTGCAGCACAGCAAACGCTGCTCTGGTAGGCTTGGGCCCCAGGGAATTTTCACTTCCCGCTGTCCACTCCTCCATGCAGGAATTTCTTTAAAACCCCATTACCTGGCCTCCGTGCGAGCGAAGAGCCCCACAGGCAGAATAATTTCTCAGCCTTTTCCCCCAGTGGAGACAGAGGGAAGAAAACCGTCAACTCAGTTTTGTGGGAGAAGGGAGCAACTCCCCAGCTACGCGAGGCAGCTCCACGTGCAACTTCACGCGGTCTCCATCAGTGTACACTCTCAGCCTGAGCACGTGCTCTGTGTGATATATGAGTGGTTGCAGAAGCACAAAGAACAAAGCACACGCTCCAAAAGGAAGCCTCCAGTGGTTCCTTCCCAAGCGACACCCGCACCCCTCCCTCATCCTCGCCTTCTTGCTTCTCTTCCAGAAACCCCCCTCCTCCCCTTGCTTGCCTTAATATTTGTTTCTCCGATAAACTTCCCGCCATAAGTCAGTTCATCCTGAGGTTTAAAAAAACTAGTTTGCTTTTTCTTCCAAAGACAAAAGAGAGAGAGAATTACCTGGTAGTAAAAGAAGGCGCAGATTCAGCGTTTGTGTTTCATTCAGGACATCTTAAAAGAGAAAGAAAGGAAAACCCCGTGCTTCCTCCTGCTATTTCTCTCCAACTGAACTATGCGCGTTCAGATTGGAAAAAAAAAAACCCACGAACTTCTCTCTCGGAGCGGAAGAATCAAGTTTCATTCATTCAATACTAGACACGTGACTGGACTCCCCGCCCACAGCTTGCCGCACTCAGTTTGAACACTGAGCAGTTGTAAATACTATTTCTTTATGTAAAACATTTTTGTGCTGCCTTTCCATCAAAATAGGGACCCCAAGGTGGTGAACATGAAGAGATTAAAGCCTCTGAACGCTCAGAAGGCACTTAAAACAATGCATGGAGTAATTTAATACAAACACATAAAGAGACAAACTCAAAAAGGAGTAGGACCAGTAACGGTCTTTGGCCCTTGTGACTTGGGCGGGAGGAGACCGATGAGGAAACAAACTTACTTGTGCAGCATAAGGAAAGCCCGGAGCTGCTGATGGAAGCAAAAGGATGGGCAAGGTAGATCTGAGAAGCCCCCTCAGGAAAGCTGGGCTTGATCAGCTGGAGACAAGGTGGACTGATGGATCCTAGACACCACGGAACCGCCGACGATCAATAGCAGCTGGGAGCGGCAGTGGGGGGCGGGCAGGTTGGCTCAGCCACCCTGATCATTAAGGCAAGCCTTGAAAGCAACAGGCAGCCATTTGTTGGGAGGGGGGTAGTAGGAGGAAAATTTTGATTGATGAGGCAGGAAGGGAGATGTTAATCACTTCCTTGCCCTACTTGATTGAAGGCTACTACACAACTGACTTGAGGCCAGGACCGGAACTACATGTTATTTGACCGGAGGAAGGGGGGCGGGATTAAAAAATGGCACCCCTTATGGGCCCATTCTACCTTATGGGCTCATAGAATAGAATGGATTCCATACCCAATTTGGTGCTCCCCCTCTGGAGGCGCCTGGAGCAAGCATCTCCCTCTGCCCCCCCCCCAATCCGGCCCTGGTGGAGGCCAGCGTATGCTGGTGGATGGAAGGGAAAAAGATGACACAAATGGAGTATAGCCCTTTATCCAGCTTGCTACGGGAACGAGTGCCCTGTCCTGTCACGATTCTCCTCCCTGGAATCATAGGCATAAAGGCTTGATTGCTGTTCAGTCGCATAGTCAAGTCTG
Source organism: Heteronotia binoei (assembly GCF_032191835.1). NCBI lineage: Eukaryota > Metazoa > Chordata > Lepidosauria > Squamata > Gekkonidae > Heteronotia > Heteronotia binoei. Next base: position 37,858,966 of record NC_083227.1, read on the forward strand.
ACTCTTTGCGACCCCATGGACAAAGTCACGCCAGGCCCTCCTGTCTTCCACCATCCTCCGAAGTCTGCTCAAATTCGTGTTAGTTACATCAGTAACGCTGTCCAGCCATCTCATCTTTTGCCGTCCCCTTCTTCTTTTGCCTTCTGTCTTTCCCAGCATCAGGATCTTCTCCAGTGAGTGCTCCCTTCTCATTTGGCGGCCAAAGCATTTGAGCTTCAGATTCAGCATCTGACCTTCCAGGGAACAGTCAGGGTTGATTTACCTTAGGACTGACTGATTTGATCTTCTTGCAGTCCTAGGGACTTTCAAGATTCTTCTCCAGCACCACAGCTCGAAAGCATCTATTCTTCTGCGCTCGGCCTTCCTTATGGCCTAACTCTCACAGCCATACATTACTACTGGGAATACCATAGCTTTGACTATATGGACTTTTGTTGGCAGGGTAATGTCTCTGCTTTTTATTATACTGCCCAGGTTGGCCATAGCTGTCCTCCCAAGGAGCAAACGTCTTTTAATTTCATGGTACAGTCACCATCTGCAGTGATCTTGGATCCCAGAAATGTGAAGTCTGTCACTACTTCCATATCTTCCCCTTCTATTTGCCAAGGAGTGATAGGGCCAGATGCCGTGATCGTAGTTTTTCGGGCCTCCCCCTAATTTTGCAGGGGAGGGGAAGGTCTGAGCCTCCCCTGGGCAACAGTGCCAGGACTTGGGTGCAGAGCCGGATTAACAATTATGCCAAGTAGGCACTGGCCTATGGGCCCCCACTCCTTTAGGGGCCCCAGGCCGGCTTTTCCTCCATTTCCCCCCCTGCTTGCAGCCCTCCCAGCCTGCATGTGCAGCCAGCAACTGAGCTGCTCTGCTTGACTTGCCTGGTGTGGCTGCTGCTGGCATTGTTGCCAAGTTTGCCTCACTCTGCCTCTCCCCCGCAGCTTAATAAAAGTGGCTTTTACAAAGGTGCCTGCAGGCTGCAGTGGGGGCCATGGGAGGTGGGGCGGGCACTCTGAGATAATTTGCAAGGGCCCCCCCCAAAATTTCAGTTGCCTAGGAGCCTCTACAGGGTTTTTTTTTTTTTTTTATAAAATTTTATTGTTATATATTCCAACACCAATCCGCCTCTGTGAGAGTCCCAGGCCATAGATACATTATAATATTCCATAAATTTATAACTATTAACATTTCATCCAAATACAACTCCATCACTCTATTTAAACATCTTATCCATTCATTTTCTTATTAACCAACCAATCGTCTTAAATTGTTTAAACTTTTCCAAATATCTCACCATCTTCCTAAACCACCCCTCCTCCTGTTCCCTAACCTTTAATCCGTTCATTCTTCGTATCTTCATCGTTAAATACTCCAAAATAATTATATAATTCATTTTATCCCTCCAGTGATTAATTGTCAATTCCTCAGCTTCTTTCCAATTCCTTGCTATCACTTGTCTTGCTGCTACTAACATCAAATTAATCCATTTACTATCCTCTTTTGATCTTAATCCCACACCATCCAAATTAATAATTGCCATTGCTTTAGATATACTTATTTTCCATCCCATAATCTTTGTCATCTCTATGCCAACCTGCAACCAGAATTTTTTCACTAAGGGACAATCCCACCACATGTGACTGAAAGTTCCAATTTCTCCACATTTCCTCCAACAATTTTTACTCCCTGATTTAGAAATATAATACATCTTAATGGGTGTATAATACCATTTCTGTATCATCTTCAATCCCTGCTCCTGCACTAACCTAGATGTTGTAACAAAGGGAGGTAATCTAAACATCCTCTCCCAATCTTCATTTAAAATTTTATCTCCAATATCTGTTTCCCAATGTTCCTTCAAAAATTCTCTCGGGGATTTCCCTGTACCTAATAAAATCTTATACAATTTTGAAACTATTTTTGACTTATCTTCGCTATACTCTTTCACCAAGTTTTCAAAGGGAGTATTAATTCTTTTACCAATATTTTTAAGTTCTTCCTCCTTCAGCAATGAGGAGATTTGACTTTTTAACAACCAATTAATATTATTCAAAATATTATACTCCTCTTTCTTCACTCCATCAGTACCCCAAACCTCTTTCAATTCTCGAATCGTAATCCTCTTCAGTTTATCTCCTACTTCCTTTGACAGCGATCCCCTTAATGGAGCAAATTTATCATAATACCACATTTTAGTAATAGATGATATCTCCGGAGCGAGTTCTTTTTTCCACTTCTCCCATACCCTACTGGGCCCCATAAAGGTTGATAATTTATCACCTATCTTCTTCCTCCTTTTCGTTCTCTCAAATAAACTTTCCTTTCCTCCTACTACCTCTAAATTTTCCTTTTCTATCCCGTTCAGCTCTTCTCCTAATTCTCCCTCCAACCAAATCATTAAGTGCCTTAATTGATATGCATCATAATAGTAAATTATATTGGGAATCCCCCATCCCCCATCTTTAATACCATAATATCTATACCTATTAGCTGTCCTTGGTTTCTTTGATGCAAAAACAAATCTATCTATATCTCCTTGCCATCTCTTCAGTACATATTCTGGTATATGCCAAGGCAATACATAAAATAAATAAGTCAACCTAGGAACTAGAAACATTTTAACCATAGCATTCCTTGTACTAATTGACTTTTTCCTCTTCCTCCAGTCTCTCATTTTAACTTGAATTCCACTCCAAATTCTTTTATAATTATACTCAAATATTTTTTTAATATTCCTAGGAATATTAACCCCTAAATATTTCACCATTTTATTTGCTATGGGAATACCCAAAATTTTTGAAGCTGCTAATTGTAACCCTGGTTTTACATTAACACACATCATCGAAGATTTTGAAAAATTCACTTTTAACCCTGACACTTCCTCAAATTCCTGTAGTATCTTTTTTAAAGGTGCCACTGCAGGCTCCACATCCTTAATTGTCACCATCATATCATCTGCATACATTGTTAAGAGATTCCCATCTATTTTCCCTTTCCCTGGAACTTCAAAGCCTATAATTCTTTTGTCCTTTTTTAATTTATTCACTAACGGTTCCAATGCTAAAATAAATAACATAGGGGATAAAGGGCATCCCTGCTTCGTACCACTCATTACCTGAACATAACCCTCTACTGATCCACCAACTCCTATCAACGCCTTAGATTTAGAATATATTGCCTCAATCATATTTTGAAATTTCTCCCCAATCCTATACTTTTGAAATATGATCTTCATGTATGTCCAATCCACAGAATCAAAGGCCTTATAAATATCCAACGCCAAAAGCGTAAGCGGCAAATCCTTATTTTTAGCTAAATAAACCATACCCATCACCTTCCTAACTGCCTCTACTAAATACTTTTGAGGCATAAACCCAAATTGCTCTTTCCCTATCAATTGTGCTATACATTTTTTAAGTCTCATTGCCATAACCTTTGCAAATATTCGATAATCCATATTGGTAATTGAAATTGGCCTATAAGAATCCCTTAAAGTCTGATCTTTCCCAGGTTTCGGAATTAACACCAATCTCGACTCCAACCATGTAGGCGGTGTAGGAGATCCATCCAAAATTCCTTGAAACAATTCAGTCACATGAGGCACCAATATATCCTTAAAATGCTTATAAAATACCGCATTAAAACCATCCAGTCCAGGTGCAGATTGCATATTCATAGAATCTATAGCCACCTTAACTTCTTCTTCCGTTATATCCTTATCTAATTCTTTCCTACTATCTTCACTTAATTCTAAAAATTCCAACCCCTCACAGAATTTTTCTATATCTTCCTTTTTAATCCCTTTGTTTGCGTACAATTTATTATAAAATTCTATAAAATTCTCCAGTATCATTTTAGGTTCAGTTTCCAAAAACCCTATATCGTTCCTGATTGCCTTAATATTTTTCCTAACCTGAAAATTCTTAATTTTATTTGCTAAAATTCTTCCTCCTTTCCCTTCACACTCATAATACTTCTGTCTGTTATACCATAATTTTAACGTAGTCCTATTAACATCCAATACATTCAACTCTTCCCTTTTCCTAACTACTTGTTCTTTATCCTCCTCCTTCTTAGATTTCCTAAATTTCTCCTCCAATACTCTAAGTTCTTCTTCTACTTCTTTAATTTTCCTATCTTTACCTTTCTTCAATCTCACCAAATTCTGTATACACACACCTCTAATAGTGGCTTTCATTGCTTCCCATATTATTGTTAATGAAGTATCTGATTTCCTATTCTCCTCAAAATATCTTTCCATTGCTTTTTTAATATTACACTTACTTTCTTCATCTGCCACTAACCATGGATTAAACTTCCAATTATAAGATCTATTACAATGACCTATTTGCAAAAAAGCTGAAACAGGGGCATGATCAGTAATCTTAATCATCCCAATCTCCATATCTTTAACCCAATTCCTCATTTCTTGAGAGACTAGGATTCCATCCAATCTTGAATAAGTTCCATGCACGGCAGAGTAAAAAGAATACACATCATCATTAGGAAACATTTCCATCCATAATTCTAGCAGACCAAATTTCCCGCACACTCTTTTAAATTTCTCTGCCTTTCTTTTTTTAACATTGCCTTTCCCCTGCAAATCAATATTAAAATCCCCCCCTATTATTTTAGTATAGGGTGAAATTTTTTCAAACTTCTGCAAAAATCTATACAATACATTCAACTGATGCACATTAGGGAGGTACAAAGAAGCTAAAGCCACCGGCTCTCCCTCCAAATAACCCTGTACAAAAATAAACCTTCCATCCTTATCTCTCATTACCTTATCTGCAACAAAATCTATTTTAGAATTAAATACTATTCCCACCCCTCTGCTCTTCGAGGAGCCTGGAGCAATAAATTTCTTACCTTTCCCAAATCCAGGGAAATTCATCTCTCTTTCCCCCCCATTATATACCTCCTGCAAAAACAGCACATCTGCTTTTAATTCTTGAATATATCTCCCAACTCTTGCCCGTTTCACTGGATTTCCTAGTCCTCTAACATTAAGAGTTGTACATATAACATTAACATTTTTTATCATATTATACCTAACCATAGCTCTTCCCCATATCTCTTCTGTTCTCTACCAGCCTGGAATTCTAAACCCCAACAACCCTTAACCAGCCCCACGTGATGTTGCTTATCTACCCTCCCCCTACCCTCCATCACCAATTCTACCCATCCAAGAGAAATGCAATATGCCAATGCTCGTGGCATATCTCTTGTATAAAAAATTCTACCCAATATGCATTCACTCACCTTCTTACTCCATTCATAATCCACCCATTCACCCCTTAAATCCCAATCATCCATCCATACCCCAATCACACCATCCAAACATACCAACATCATCCCAATCAGCCACCATCTACACATCTTCTTCCCAATCATACCACTAAACACATCAGACATCCAGCTACCACTGACATCCATATTGGGGAGGGGGGAGAAAAAAGACATCTCTCCCACACTGTAAACTCAAAAAGACCAACAGCAACAATTAAAAAAAAACCAAAAAAACTGTTCATGTTGAGCTATTCCGGTCCTTCTATCTTCTTTCCTTCTTCCTTAATCCATCTTCCCTTAATCATTTCTTAGTCTTAGTCCTTTCCCTGAAGTCCCAAGTCTTTTTTTCCTCCTTCTTTTTTTCCCCCTTCTTCTGTTTCTGAGTGTTCCCCATTTCCTCTTCCAAACTATTTTCCCCTTCTGAGTCCCGGTCAGGGAAATGCTTGTAATCCTTAGGCAGCTGCAGTCCCACACGTTTAAATAGCTCCTCCATCTGCTTCTGATCTTCTGCAAACAACTCTACTCCTTCATGCACCATTTTCAGAGCAAAGGGTGCCATTCTCCAGCTGTATTTCATTCCTTTATCCTGCAGCACCTTGGTAAACACTCTTAACTTTTTCTTCCTGTTAATTGTTTCCTGTGATAAATCTTCAAAAACCAACACTTTTTTATCATTATACAGTAACTTATCTTGCACCTGCTCTTTAAGCACCTGCTCCTTTAATATATATTTTCCAAAGCACATTACCACATCTCTCGGCCACCTCCACTCAGCTGTCTGCTTCCCAACTCGATGAATACGGTCCAAAACTTCCCTTGAAATTTCTAAGTCTGGGAGCATTTCAGCCATCCATTTAATCACATTATCCATATCCTCCGTTTCTGGAATATTTTTCAACCGCAAATTTGACCTTCTGGCCCGATTTTCCAAGTCCATCAGTTTATCTTTAAAGTATTTATTTTGCTTTTCCAACTGTCTGGACTGTTTTTGCAACAAGTTAATTTTCTTCTCATTTAGCTGCGCCATTTCCCATGCACTATTCACAGTCTCTGCCATAGCTTCAACGGCCTCAGCTAAATTAGTTATTTTTTCATCCACTATCTTCGTTATTGCGTTAATAATGCTGTGTTTGGCAGCTCCCATTGCCTTCTTAACTTCTAATTGAAAATCTTTTGGTTTCATTACCTTATCTTCACTTTCAGCTTCTGAGTCCGAGGTCGCCATTGCCGTTTCTCTCAACACCAATTAGTTTTAACTTTAACTTTAGCCTCTGGCCAACTTCCAGACTCCCACTTCACAACTATCACCAGCTTATATTAAAGTCTTCAAGGCTTTGTTATTTTTATCACCAGAAGAAGGAATACTTAATTCCCTTTAGCATTCTACCGGTAGCTCAAACAAAACACGTCTTCCTCTCAGCTGAGCATGCCACGCCCCCCGAGCCTCTACAGGGTTTAATCCAGCACTACTTGGGGCCTCAGGCCTCCCCTGTGCAACCAGGACCAGGCAATAGTGACAAACTGCTTTGAGTTTATGATGCTTTCCAATCCATTTTAGATTTTCAAGAAGGAGAGATAATGATCTTCAGAGACATGAATGGGGTAATGGATCCTGTGAAGAAATGCATTTTTCTCCTGGGATGTTGGCAAGCAGAAAAATTTCCCCCTGTGCTGGCTCCACCCACTTGTCAATGTAGCTATAGTCAGACTGTGAGACCTCCCTTGGGCCCAACATACTTGCTTGGCTCCAATTTACATTTGGGGGGAAAGTGAGATTGGGGGGGGACTTGCAGGTCAGAGGTCTTTTAAAATTTCCTTTTGCCCTATATGCAGTTCAGGGAGAACACTGGCAAGGAATGTGAACTCTGAACATATTCATGCTTTTCATGTTGCTGTTATTTAAAATGGTGTGAGCTAATCCTTAGAGAAGAAATTGGAGGAAAAGTTGAGTAGCACTTTCAAAACTACAGCAAATGCATTGCTATAGGATTTGGGGATTCTTAATCACTGACTCAGCCTCTCAAAGACACAGTTATCCAGCACCAAGCACTCCTCAGAAGCTGTGAGAGACATGCACAGGAAACAGAGGCTGGACCTGCCTCCAGGTGGAACCTAGAGATCTCCCAGAATTACACCTGACTATCGAGATCAGTTCTCTGGGGAGAAAATGGCAGGTTTGGAGGATAGGCTATATGGTATTATATGCTGCTGATGTCCTTCCCCACACCCTGCGCTCCCCAAACCCTGCTGAAGTTTACCGTCTCTATGCAGCCCAGATCTAAGAGACCTCAGAGATCCAGAGGTGCCTACTTGGTACTATGCACATAAACAAATAGTCCTGCCTGTTTTAAAATCTGCAGTTTGAAGCTGTTTCAGTTATTTTTTTAATGCTGATATGTTTTAGAGTCTTGCATGATCCACCCTGAGACTGTTTGGGGCGGGGGGCAGAATATCAATCAATATAAATAAAAAAACTTCCTGAGATCAAAGAAGACAAACGTGCCTCGTTTGTCTGCTCTCACTTTCAAGGTGAGAGCAGCTGGGCAGGGTGCATTCTCCTCCAAGCCTTTCCTCAAAGCCAGGTTCGGAGGAGAGCCCCGCCAACACACCACCCAGCCACTAGATCAGTGAAGGGGGGAAAGGGCCCCATAGTGGCACCCGATAGGTGAGTTGGCATCCCAGGCCACTACCTACCTCACCTACTCTCACACGCCAGCCATGGGCAAGCCAGGTCCCTCTGCAGTCCATCAAATATAGAAATCTTAGTAAAATTATTATTTAATTACACTTGATAAAATCACAGCACAAATTGCTGCATGTGAATATGATATATTTTAATCCTAATATAACAACATAAAGTATAGGTAATACCTGTTCATTCTCAAAAATGGAAGCGAATGGTTACCCACAGTGATAAATATCTGTGGTGCTTTACATGGTATTTTTCCACAAGGGCTTTTTTCTGTGTGGGCTTTTTTTCCAAAGTGCTTTAGAAACCACAGCTGTAGTATCCTCATGTGTAACTTTGCGAAGTGGAGAACATTCGTAGTGGCTGCCATCAACCCCAAGAGACACTGGATCTGCAGCAATGTCCCCCTCTTTTGGAGTTGCAGATGAGAGACCAGAGCACTAATGTCTGATGCTCTGCCCTCTGGAAGGATGGCTAAGTGGCGCGTGGTGTCCAGGACAGCGCCGATGAACTGCACTCTTTTTGAAGGCGCCAGGTGCGATTTCTTGGTATTCACCTGGAGACCCAAGTCCTGAAGTAGACTGAGGGTCAGTTTGAGATGGATGAGAAGCTGAGGCTTGGAATTGGCCATGACCAACCAATCATCTATATAAGGAAAGACGACTACACCCTGCAGGCGCAGGTGGGCTGCTACGACCACCATCGCCTTTGTAAAAACTCTGGGTGCTGTAGAGAGTCTGAATGGGAAGGCCTTGTATTGGTAATGGTCTGGTCCTATAGCAAATCTGAGAAATGTCCTTGACTTGACCAGATGCCGATGTGGAAATAGACATCCTTCAAATCCAATGTGGCCATCCAGTCCCCTTCCTTGATCAGTGGCAGGATGTTCTGCAACGTGAGCATCTGAAATTTCTGATAGGATATGAAGATGTTCGAGTCCTGCAGGTCCATAATTGGGCGGAGCCCACCGTCCTTTTTGGGGACAGCAAAGTACCTTGAATAGAATCCCTTTCCCTTGAAAGGAGGTGGAACCAGTTCTATTGCCTGTTTGGCCAAAAGGTTCTGAACTTCTTCCAACAGGACCAGTGTAGGGTGAATAATCACTAATTTTGAACATGGGGGAAGCTGAACAAATTCTATCGCGTAGCCCTCCCCTATGATTGACAAGGCCCATTTGTTGGTGGTAATAAGTCTCCATGCTGGTAGAAAATTGCAGAGGCGTGTAGGGCCAGAGGAGGGGAGGGAAGGGTGGATGGTACGAAGGCCAAAGTCAAAGACCCTGCTTAGGGTTTCGAGAGCCCTTAGATTTAGCTGAGTGTGAGGGTGGCGAAGAAAATTTTGTTTTGCCCCCTGAATAAAGGCTCTTGTTGTCCTGTTGCGGAGTGCGAGGTTTCCATGACCTATCCGGTGACTTGGAAGGATATGGCTTCTTAGACCATTGTCTAGGGTTTGGGCAAGGTCGATTGGGGCGAGATGTAGATGGAACTCCAAGATTTCTAGATGTCTTGATGCTCTTGTCCATCTCTTGGAGGAGGGAGTCGGTGGTAGAACTAAAAAGTCCTTCCCCCTGAAATGGAAGATCCTCAACCCACAATCTCATGTCCACGTGCAGTGCCGTAGATCGAAGCCAGGAGTGACGTCACAAGATTACTGCTGATGTCAAAGTTTTAGCTACAGTATCGACCATATGTTTGGACGCCGTCAGTTGCTGCTTTGACAAAAGCAATTCTTCCTTCTGTAGCTTCCTTGCAGACGCTTGTTTCTCGTCCAGCAGGGAGGCTAGAAGCGGTGCAAGCTGCTCCCATAAGGAGTAATGGTACCTGGCCATGCATGTTGAGTAGTTGGAGATCATTATGCCTAAGGCACCTGCAGAGTAAAAGCGCCTGCCAAAATTGTCCAGTCTCTTACCCTTCTTGTCAGGAGGTGTAGAATGAGTTTTCTTGGCCTTGGATGAAGATGCAATGACAACTGAGTTGGGGCGAGGATGACAGAATAAGTATTCAGCCCCTTGCTCCTGAACTCTATACATGTGATCCAATCTCCTAGAGGAGATAGGGGTTGAAGCCAGCTTCGCCCATGGTTCTTTAATAGCCTGCTGTATAACCTTGGTCACAGGTAAGGCTATGGGTGTAGATGAGTCTCTCTGGATAATATCAAACACTGTGTCGTCTATCACAGGCTGGGGCTGAAACCATAGATAACGAGAGAGCTTGGGCCAGTCTTTTGATAAGCTTCCCATAGGACTTAAAATCCTCTGAAGGAGAGATGGGAAGATCCTCCGCTGTTCGTTGCTCCAGAGATTGCTCTGAACAATGTTCATTGTCCGACTCCGGTGCCAATAAGGAAGAAGAGTCACTGCCCTCCAAGCATTCGGGCAAATGCAGCACTTCTGGGGTGTGTTCTGGCGTGTGAGGCCGGGAAGCACTGGCCTTCAATTGCGATTCCGGCATCGAGGTTGAGGGTTTGCTCAGGGCCGATCGATACGACACCCTGGAGCAATGGGAAGCCTCCAATCGCTGGTCCCAGTTGGGGTTCTGCAGAGGATACCAAGGGTACAGTGCCTGGTATGGAAAACCTCCGAAGGGGTACAACCATGGCTGTGGGTCCCAGTTCGGTAGCAGAGTTGGCTGACGAAAGGAATCAGGCTGCTCCCGCTCGTTGGGTTTAGCAACCGGTGTCGATGTGTCTCTCGATCACGGGGCGTCGACCTCCACTGGTGAAGTGGAGTCCATGCCTCCATGTGATGTAGCCTTCGACAAGATTGATCCTTGTGTTAGATCGATCTCGGATTCGGAGCCAGAAAAGGAAACCGGCTGCATGTTGCTCAGTCCCGAGAGGCTTTTTGATCGTGCCAGTGAGGCCAGGATTCGCTTTGGTGGTATTGGCTGCATGATCGTTGGGTCCGACCACCTCTTCGGCGGCAGAGAAGGAGTGCGTTGGTCTACATGCTGGTGCTTCTCCTTCCGCTTTTTTGGCTCCTGTGAGGAGCGTTCCCTTTCTCCCTTAGTCCTCTTGGCTGGAGGGGAAGAATCGGAAGCCGACACCGAGCCCGCGCACTTGGGGGGGTGGTCGGTGCGAAAAGGTTGAGTCTGCTGACTTGTCATCGACGGCGACATCAGTATCGAAGCCGAGGCGGTAATCGTTGTCGACATCAAAGCTGCCATTTGTGGGGTCAGGGCCGACTTAAGTAGGGCTGCCAAAAGTCTGGCCACTCTGTTCTTCCTGGTCTGCCTCAAAAACTTAGAGCAGTGGAGGCAGGACTCTACCCTATGTCCTTCTCCTAGACACAGTAGGCAAAGAGAATGTGCATCCGGAGGAGGAAATTTACTCCCGCACTGACAGCAGCGCTTGAAAAATCCCCAGCGCTTTTCCATAGACAAAACAGGGGAAAAGAGGGAGGGAACCCCGAAGGGTTGGAAAAACCAACTATCTACTAATTATTTTTTTTTAAACAACAACTAGAACTGTAACTAGAACTAACTAAGAATACCCGGTAAGGGCAAGAAAGATAAATACTGATTGGAGAAGCCGAAACGTGACTGTCCGACTCGGTGGTCAAAAAGGAACTGGTGGGATCTCTGCGCCATTCCGGGAGCATGCGTGGTGGAGGCTTTGTGCATGCTCACGGGATGTTGGCGTGTTAAAATTCCAGTCCTGGGTTATACCGATTGGGGATCGGCGCTGAAGCTTCATCCCATGGGTGTGAAGCACAGAGATCACGAAGAAGATCAGCTAAGATTCTTACTCTCTTACTGTGTAGCGAGACACAGATTCTGTTCAGAACCTTATAATTCTGTTCCAACTGGGAGAGCTCTGGTATCCATAATTCATTGTTAGTTTGATAAGGTAGTCTGCTGCTATTTTCTTGCCTGCCATGCCAGATTTTGATCTGCAGTAGGTCACTCATAAGACCATTGCCTGTGGTTTCACATTGAGGCTCCGCAAAAGGTGCTCGCATTTCCTCTGCAGCCCTTAGTCCCATGTCATAGGCAATCTAGTGAACATTATTTCTTGAGACTCTTAAGGCATAACTTTGGACCATGGAAGATGAAGAGGGATACATGGTGTTAAAGCCCCGATCATGGAATGAAGCCTCCACACAGCTTCAGAGGACTGAAGGTATCTCAGGAGTCTTGCTTTAAATACACAGCACCTGCGCTTTGTGTTTGCATTTTTCTGAGGGAAGGAACATGAAGTGATAGATATGTACAGAGCTTTTTAATGATAACCAGCCAGTATTCTTTTGTGGGGAATGCTTTGGCCAATTTTTGCCAGCAATTCAGTGTGTTTGTTTTATTTTTAGCTTTTCAAAATAGATTATTTTACTACTACTAAGTGATCAAGTTCCAGAAATTATGAATAAGATTTCATGGGGGGGTTGATATTTGGTGATAGTGTATCTTTGAGCATTTCCCTCCTGTAAAACCTGCAAAAGTCTGGTACCTTTTTTCCATCCATTTGAGGACATTTTGTTAGAAAGATAGGTCCAGATGAACATAGTTTCAGATGGTGGCCGTGTTGGTCCGCAGTTAGGTTTGACTTCTTGAAGAGTCAGACCTCCCTTCATCAGATACCTCCCTCTGTCAAGCCGAACAATATAGTAGAAAGTCAAAGAAATCTTTGTTTAATTCTGTTGTATTTACTTCTGTCCTAATTTATTTCTATTCTAATTGTAGTTTTGTGTATTTTAGAATATTTTACTGAAGAATTATTGCTGTTATTTTGCAAGATTGATGTATAGGCATCAGTTTCTAAAATACCATCTCAAGGTCAAGCGTTGTGTGATGCTGGAATTCTATGACTGGAACACCAGATGTGTAATTTGGCCCTAAACAGCTGTCCCACAGTGGGAGGGGGAACAAGCTGGATTGGGGCTGTGGCTCTGTGGAAGGGGGTGATATCTGTACCTCCCCATACCATTTCCATCTACCTGTACTGTGCCTATCTTTTCTCCATACCATGGCTAACTCCAACCTGGGCGGTGAATTTTTATAGAAGAAACAGCACTCCAAAGGGGAAGTTAGCACTACACACACACAGGTCTATATTGGCACCCAATTCTCCGCCATGATTGATTTTTATGGCTGTGTCAGACAGAAGCAGGCACGATTCAATAGCTGGAATAACTGGGACAGGAAGTGAGTCTAATCCCACAATGGGTTTGCTAAGAGAAGCCCTCTAACTTTCTTCCACATAATCTATGCTATGGAGAAAATAACATGCTATGTTTGGGGATAAAGTTATATAGCGAAGGCCCCTTGCCTTCCACTTTCTACACTGCTGGATGGCCTAGTTGCTAATCTCCTGAAGCAGAAGGATCTATCCCACATTATCCAATAATGTATCTCTGCTTAGAAAGGTCCTCAGGGTTCTTTGTAGTGTACAGGTCCTCCACACGCAATTCAGTCATTATAATGATAGGTATTTTATTAGTATATAGTACTTTGTTGTAAGGCATTTGAAAGCTCCCACATTAAGTGGGAAAGCCTACCAGAAAACATTCAATATGTAGATTTCCAATATGAGAATTAAAATGGGGTGTCAGACACTGGGACAACCCTATGCATCAGCTCTATTGGTATATTTATTTTCTGCATGTATAGTTTTGTCCCCACAAGCATTAGGAAACCTCAGTGCAACATTTCAAAAGGTCTTTCCCCATGAAGAGAAAGTATTGGAGATTTATGGTGTCTTTTGTGATGCTCTCTTAATCTGCAAATGTTCAGGGGCAGCAGGAATGAAGACGGGCACTGCCAGGTCCTAGAATACCATCAGTTTCCCCACAACAACCACATCCCCTAATATGGCCTTTTGTGACTGAGCTGCAAAACAAAAATTCATTTTCATTAGTCTGACCATATTCATTCTGCAAAACTGTTCCTCAACTTTTTGCGCACAAGTGGTACGTGACACAAACAGGAGTAGCCACAGATCTTCAAAGGCCTGTTAGTCAGTTGCCCACTATCCAGTGTCAGCTCAACTGTACAAAAGTCTAAAGATATGAGGCTATTAAATGGAACCAAAATGTTCACTTACAACAATAATTTCCCGATCTGAAAATTAATTCATGTAGACAGATTCATGTTGGTGGTGATCTTATGGCTAATCTTGCAAAAATAGGACAGCAGGAAACAAGAACAGTATGTGAAAAAAATGTTTTTTGTGTTCAGTTACACTTGTTCTGAAAACTTTGAATTTTTGCAGGTGTTCCCGAATGGTCTAAACAGTCCAAAATATCTGTAGGGATATTAGGAGCAATCTGTGGCTTTCTGGGACTGGCTTTGATTGGGTTCACTGGTAAGTACCTAAAGGTTGTCTATTTCTACAGTTTCATTTTTTCAGTTATATAGTGAGTGTTGCTCTAGACTTCCTTGAACCATGCACTGAAAAAATGGAAATATGATTCAGATTTCCACTTATTGCGTTAAATGTATCAAGAACTATAGGAAAATGTTACTTCACTGTATTTTTGACAAGTCTAATATGGCCAGCTAGATCAGAGTTCAGTAGCACCTTAGAGGCCTTAGAGATCAAAAAGATTTTTAGGGTATAAGCCAGAGGTGGCCAAACTGTGGCTCGGGAGTCACATACGGCTCTTTCACATATATTGTACAGCTCCTGGAGGTCAAGGAGGAACTTAATGCAGGCTTACTCTCAAGTAAGCATGCTTAGCATTGGGACTTCGGACAGCCTCTGAACACTGACCCATAGGTAGGCAACTATTTCTGCTGTGTGTGAAGCATGGAAGGAGGGGGAAACAAACAGGCTTGCAAGCTTTTCTCCTCCACCACAGAGGTCACCCGGAGACCTCGAGCAGGGACAGAGCGTTAAGAGCTGAAGGAGCCACTGGAAGGGGGGATGGAATTAAAGAGGGCGGTGCAGTGTTTCCCCTTAGTTTCATAGCTTTTGTAGGAGCTGTATTTACTAACCTTAGTGTCAAGGCAAAGAGAGATGCATAATGATGGAAATGGTGGTCAGTGTTTTATATGGAACATGTGTGTTTCCTTCTCCCACCAGTGCAAAAAAATAATTTCCTAACTCTTTCTTATGCTGGTTTTATGGGGACTGTTATTCCGTTTTATTTTTTAAAAAATCTCCTAGCATGGTCATCTTGTAGAGTGTGTGCATATGCATTTTATCTTTCTGTGCAAATAATGTATTAAGAATTTTAATAAAGATGTGTGCATAATATTTGTTCATGTCTTGTGACTCTCAAACATCTGTCATTTATTCATTTATGTGGCTCCTACATTAAGCAAGTTTGGCCACCACAGGTATAAGCTTTTGGGAGTCAAAATTTCAGTTTTCTAAGGCCTTTTGTTATTGCTCATGCTTGAGTCCAGGAATACTTGAAGCATCCTAGTAAATTACCATGTGATCCTTATTTATTAGAAGCATGCTGATGTGGATTATTTATATCCCAAATGCTTCACAGAACTCTAAAGACAATACAAGAACTGATGTGGTGGAGTGGTTAGAATGTTGGACTAGGACTGAGAAGACCTAGCTTCAGAGCCTGTCTTCCCATGAAATTTTTGGGGTGACCTTGGCCCAGCCAGAGTGTGACTCTTGGCAACAGGGTGTTGTGAACATAAACTCAAGGGGGGGAGCACAATGGAGGCCACCCTGAGCTCTTCGCTGCAGGAAGATCAGAATAAAATTGCATGACATAAATAAAAGGTACCAATTAAAATCCACTAAAAATATTCCTTGGAGAGTTGATTCTTGGCTGGTTGCTTCTTCATCCCACCACAATGATAATTGTTGAAGTGTGTTGAAAACTAAGGGAAGGACATATTTGTGTGGAACCGGATCCATGCATGGTGTTTAGGTGCCTTTTCAGAATGAGCAGTCCAGGTGCATGGATTTAAAAAGTTAAAGCCACCGGCCAAGCTGATTCATAATCCTTGAACCACCTCTGTGTATCTGAATAGTTGGTTATCTGTGCGCATCACTTCAATGGTATTTCTGGAACCTGATACTAAAAGAGTGTCAGGACTGCCACTGAAAAAAACAGTTCATCTGTCAATTGATTCAGAAATAAGAATGACAGGTCCCTCCAGCCACCAACAGAGGAGGAGAGGTAGTGTTGCTAAATCAAGGTAGGGAAACTCCTGGAGTTTAGGAGATGGAGCCTGGGGAGGCCAGGGATCTCAGTGGGGTACAATGACATAGAGTCCACCCTCCAAAGCATCCATTTTTTCCATGGTCTCAGTAGTCTGAAAATGAGCTGTAATTCCATGGGATCTCCAGGTCCCACCTGAAGACTGACATGGTGTGTACAAAGAAAAAAAAACATTCAACTTTCATATCCAAGGTTTGGGGGGATTATTTCCATATTTGCTTGTGTTTTTATAGGACATTACCAGCTCCAGATTCAAATCTGTAGTTTTTCAGGTTCCAGACCTTTCTTTGGGGTCTAAGGCAGCTGTTTATAAAGATATTGGCACTAAATTTGCACAGAGCCTTTTCTTCCTTATAATCTAAAGACTGCCAAGGTTTCAAGTGAATCAGAACTCTTATAGCACAGGCTCACTTCTGTCCACTGATTCTTACTTGGGAAGGGAATGGCACCCACTACAGGCATTAAGAAGAAACACTTGTCTGCCTGCATTCATTTCATTTTCCTACTGGCCATGTTTCCTTGTTGTGGTCTCTTAATTTCTGGGACTGAGGAAGGGGCCAGACAGCTTTTCCATCATTCCCACTGGACCAAGGATTCCAATTCTGTGGGTCCTCAAACAAGGTGCCCCCAGGCATTGTATTTTCAGTGGGGAGAAAGTTTCCATTCCTATAAAGGAGAGGGGGAGGCTGGATGGCAGTTTTGCCATTATTGCTTATGGAAGATTTGGGGGGGGGGGTGGCAAGCAGCTGTTTTTGTATCAAATAATACCAAAACTGCCAGGGAGTGAGGACTGTTTACTGAAGGCCACCCAAGTTTCAATTGTATTGGACCAAAGCATCCAGTTCTACAGACCCTTGAACAAGATGCCCCCAGCTATTCTACTTGTAGAAGCATAAAGGGGCCCCACCCCACCCCCAAATGATGGAGCATAGAAGAGTGGCTGCCCTCTGCAACTTATTTCCAAAGGTGTTTGGCTGGGAGGGCTCAGTTCTCCTCCATTACAAAGATTTGATTGGAAGAGGGAATAGCCATTGCCCCAGAAATTGGTGGATCCAAGGAACAGACAGAAGATTGCATTCCACATTCCTGCTAAACACTCAAACTTGAGCGGGGGTGGGGGGTGGGGAGGGGATGGATTGTTTCAGGGAAGGGTTTTTTGTTGTACCATCAGCAATCCCATATTTATATTACAGTTCCAGGAAATCACTGTACCAACCCCAGCTAGTGATTTCCATGTACATTGTCAGCTCAGGAATTTCATTATCCACCCACTAGGGTTGCCAGCCTCCAGGTGGGGCCTGGAGATCTCCTGCTTTTACTGATTCGCTGATATTGAAGGCTTCCAATGGGACTATATTTTGATTTATGTAAACTCTGGGTGTGGATGAACTCTTGAAGGAATCAGATGTTGTAAACCCCATATAGATTTGTTTATTAGAGTAAAGGTGTTTGTAATTTTTATAAGAATATTTAATTTGCATAGTAATTTAAGTCACATTTTTTATCTTTATTGTTCTCTTGGTGACTGCTCTCACTCCCACTTTTACAACTGATCTTCAACTGGCAGAGAACAGCTCCCCTGGAGAAAATGGCCACTTTGAAGGGTGCATCATACCACGCTGTGGCCCCTCCCCAAACCCCACCCTCTCCCAGATCCACCCCCAAAGTCTCCAGGAATTTTCCAACACAGACCTGGCAACCCTATTACCCACTGGCGTTCTGATTTTCATGCCTGCACACTAGCAGTGGGACAGAGGTTGGGAAATGATCAAATGAACATATGAATTTGAGTCTGCATCTTCTGTACTTTCCTGTTGTTTCTAATGGTTCACCAAATTCAAAACTTTCCTCCTTTTTGCAAATAAGATTTTATTATCAAATACTCAGCTAGATAACTTCCAGTCAGTTCCTTTCCCCCCTCACCCTGACCTTAAAAGGCAACAGCAGCAAAGGTTCCATTGGCTCTCCACTTGCTTAAGAATGTCATTGTCCATCCCTCCTAGGTTTTGAAGGGAAAACTTTTGTGTCAGTACACGTAGCAGCCCCGTGGCTCAGAGTGGTAAAGCAGCAGTACTGCAGTACTGTGGTCTGAACTCTCTGCTCACATGTAAGCTTCCCCAGCAGGGCAAATAGCTCCTGCGCTGGGGCATCTCAAGTCAGAAGAATGACAGGGGAGGAAGGCCTCAGATCCCTTTTCCCATGTGTCACAGTGCCAGTAAGGATTTGACCCCTGCACATCTGCTATTGGGTTCTGAGCACATAACTTACTGTGCATATTTGATTGACAAGACGTGGAAAAGACATGAGGATACTGTCATGTGACCTTACTTTGGATCTGCCAGGTTTGTCATTAATAGAGTCTTATAACTTACGTATCACTTCTGGTCAAGGCTTCTGGTTTCTCAGTAAAGAAACTGTAGTGGACCCGGATGGCACCAAGAATGGAACAAGAATCCTGCAAGGTCCAAAGAGAAGGGAAAGCAGTACCTGTACTGAGGATATCGTTGCTCACTTGTGTGAGCCATTTACGGGTAAGATGGCATCTGGCTCAAAAAAAACCCCTTTTACTGCTAGAAAGGGTACAATGGAAGTTCCCGTTGCTGTACGTTAAAATTTCTCAAGCTGCCACTCTGGTGGTCTGAGAGCTGCTCTTCTCATTGCGTCTCCCCACTGAAATACAACAGGTGGTAACTTTCCATAACTTTACCTAATAGGGTTGCCAAGTCCAATTCAAGAAATATCTGGGGACTTTGGGGGTGGAGCCAGGAGACATGGGGGTGGAGCCAGGAGTAAGGGTGTTGCAAGCATAACTGAATTCCAAAGGGAGTTCTGGCCATCACATTTAAAGGGTCCACACATCTTTTAAATGCCTTCCTTCCATAGGCAATAATAAATGGGCACCTTCTTTTGGAGCTCATAGAATTGGACCACCTGGCCCAATCTTTTTGAAACTTGGGGGGTATTTTGGGAAGAGGCACCGGATGCTATGCTGCAAATTTGGTGCCTCTACCTCAAAAAACAGCTCCTCCAGAGCCCCAGATACCCACAGATCAATTCTCCAGTATACCCTATGGGAATCCATAGGGAATAATGGAGTGCCCAGCAGACATTTCCCTCTCCCCACCCTCGCTTTCTGATGACCCTGAAGCAGGGGGAGGGCCTCCAAACTGGTGGGTCCCCTGCCCCCACCTGGGGATTGGCAACCCTGTTACCTAATTGGAATGTGTGTGATGGCAATAAAAGGGAAATGTAGTCCCCTGTGCAAGCACCAAATCGGTACTGGGGGTGATGTCACATCACAACATTTTCTTGGCAAACTTCACAGCTTTTTTTTGTAGCAGGAACTCCTTTTCATATTAGATCACACACTCCTGATGTAGCTAATCCTCCTGGAGCTTACAGGCCTCTTAGTACAGGGCCTATCATAAGCTCCAGGAGGATTGGCCACATCAGGGGTGCATGGCCTACTATGCAAAGGAGTTAATGCTACCAAAAAAGCCTTGGCAGACTTTTTTACAGGCTGGTTTGCCATTGCCTTACCCAGTCATCTAGACTTTACCCCAGCAAGCTGGGTACTCATTTTATCGACCTCGGAAGGATGGAAGGCTGAGTCAACTTTGAGCTGGCTACCTGAACCCAGCTTCTGCTGGGATCAAACTCAGATTGTGAGCAGAGCTTGGACTGCAGTACTGCAGCTTACCACTCTGCCCCACGGGGCTCAGACTCATACTAATGGAGGACAACAGCAGAAGGATGTAGACATAAGTTTAAAGGCTTTCTCTCCAGCAAGATCCTGTCACTGGCATGTAGCCCTGCTAAAAGGCTTGGGCAGAAAAGTACCTTTTTTTAACTCCTCCAACTCCCATTATGTATATTTCCCTGCAAAACATGTATATAAAAGCCGCAACATCATTTTTTTAAAATAGAGAAACTACTCAGAAGGAAACTTTAAGTTAGGAAGGGGCACAACTTTTTTCCTGTTCCAAATCCACACCTCACATCTCTGCTTTCCTCCTGTGCTCAAACAACACAGCCTCAAGAACTTCCTCCTCTAAAAATAAAAAATGAGGTTTGGTTTGGAGCTTTTCTATCTCTGTGTGTAACTTTGTGCAAAATGGCAATGAAGGCAAAGTCAGAGCAGCTAGCAGACAGGAAGTGACTCAGCCAAGAGGGGGAGAAAGGGCAGGAGTGGCGCAGTGAGGAGAAGGCTGTAGGTGTTAAGAGAGTCTCTTGTTTCTAGAAGTGTTTACTGATCAGTTCATAAACAGGGTTGCCAAAGAAGCACGTAGTCTAAAGGGACTTCAAGGAGGACCAGGCTGTTTACATACAGTGGAGAGACTTTTCTAGGCCTGGGAGAACAGTTTGAAATGAAGATGGACTGGAGAGAAAGGCACAGAAGTCAGTTGCTCAGAAAGTTATGCAGAGTCAGGAAAAGGTGAGCAGGAAGGGTTGAAATGGCTTGAGAAGAACTGGGTTAAAAACAAAGTAGGAGTCAAGTGGCACCTTTAAGACCAACAAAGTTTTATTTAGAATGTAAGCTTTTGTGTGCTCTAAGCACACTTCATCAGACCTGATTCCTTGTCTAATGAAGTATGCTTAGAGCACACGAAAGCTTACGTTCTAAATCAAACTTCGTTGGTCTTAAAGGTGACACTTCACTCCTACTTTGTTCTACTGCTTCAGACCAACATGGCTGCCCACTTGGGTTAAAAACAGTGCGGCTCCATAGCCAGCCTTCCTCAGAGTCAATAGGCAAGCCACGATATTCTTGATGAGGCTTCAAAGAAGAACATGGAAAATGAGAGAGTTCTTCATAGCCAACAGAAACAGCTATAACAGGGCTTCTGGCACAAGGTGGAAACACAATCACAAAATAGGAAGAGAATCTAACCAAACACCAATTTTGTGCCCTTGTTTAGGATAACCTTCAAAATACCTTCTAAGTGTATTTTGGTATCTGTGGGTTATTAATATCAGAAACATGTGCAGCACATCACAGAAGACCCGTTCTTTAATTCCTCTTTTGCCACCAAAAGCTCCTCAGTGGATTGCCAACCTCCAGGTAGGGCCTGCAGATCTCCTGGAATTACAGCTGATCTTCAGCCTGTAGAGGAAATGGCTGCTTTGGAAGGTGAACCCCATGGAATTATACTCCACTGAGGTCCCTGTGCTCCCCAGATTCCACCTCCAAATTTCTAGGATTTTTCCATCCTGGAGTTGGCAACCCTTGAAGAAGAAGAAAAAGAAATTGGATTTATACTCTGCCCTTCACTTGGAGTCTCAGAGCTGCTTACAATCTCCTTCCCCTTCCCCTAGGGTTCTCAGTCTCCCACTGGAGGTGGGGTTTTCCAAATTTTTGGGGCCCCCAGCCCACCACCATGCAGCTGGCCACAAGGGGAGCCCTGTCTCTGAAGAGCACCAGCATGGCACAATGTGCCCGGAGTGATGACATCACCTGGAAGTGATATTATCATGCTGGGCACATTGCCAGGGGGACACCCTATCACTTGGGAAAAACCTCTATGATAACCCGATCCTCTGCTGGAAGCCAGTAAGGACCTGGCAACCCTGCCTTTCCTTCCCCACAACAGACACCCTGTGAGGTAGGTGAGGCTGAGAGAGCTCTTTAAAGAACTACTCTTGAGAAAGCAGCTCTTTCAAGAACTGTGATTGACCCAAGGTCACTCAGCAGGTGCATGTGGAGGAGTGGGGAATCAAACCCAGTTCTCCCAAATTAGAGTCCATGCCCTTAACCACTACACCAAACTGGCTCTTGGTTCAGTTACCCTCTCTCATTCGAAAATATTTCACTGGTTGTTCTGAGGATGAAATTGAGAGGAAGAGAACTATTTAAGCAGTGTTGGGTCCCTACTAGGGAGAAAAGCAGGGTGTGACACTTGTTATAAATCTAATCTTGGTTAAAGCATGATCACTGGCTGTAGCTTCATCTGGTATTGCTACAACTGTTCTGGCATAAGGCAGAACAGCTCATTCATTATTGTGATTGCAGTAAACCAGGAATTGGGGAGTGGAGTGAGCTGGAGCAGAATCCCTTGTTTAAAAATGCCTAGGTAAGGTAAACTGGAGAGCCAGGTGGAATCTGGCTGCTTCCCCAGATAATGGATAACCCCCAGTATTGCTGTCTCCTTCTAGGGAATTCCAAGTGTAAACTCTGTCCTATCAACTGGACTTCACTGAAGGAAAAGTGCTACTGGGTTTCCAAAGACAAAAAGAATTGGCTTTGGGCCTACAGCGACTGTACCAGAAAGAGAGCTCAAATGCTTGTGGTGTTGGACTTGGAAGAAATGGTAAACAGAACATGTTGACTTGAAAAACAATAGAGGGAAGGGAATACAATGTGAACTGCAAATATTCCCATTAATCAGAAGAGATTTCAGTTTTGGTAGAACTGTTACCTCAGGCTTCATTGCAAAGAAGGCTTTGCTCCGACCTCTATTTGTTGTGATACACAAAGTGGTTGGGGAGAATCATTAACAAATCTGGAAATCTTTGAACTTCACTGGGCTTAAGGGGAGGAAACATGTGCGCCTAGGAACAAACCATTCTTATTAAAAAAAACAAACAAAACTGTAGCCTCAGAGTGAGTTAAGTACAAACAACTTTAAATTGATGTGGATTGTGGTAACTGTGAGCTTAGGTAGATAATGAGAAGGTGGGCAGGAAGGGCTACATCAGTGCATAGTTCTTGTGGTCCTTTTTTACATGCCCAGGGAAATGATGGTTGTCACTTTGGGATCAGTCAGCAGTTTTACTCCAGGCCACTTTGACCAGGAATCCTGCAATTTTTTTTTTTGCCATCTTCTGGGCATGAAACAGGGGCCACCGGGGGTGGAGGGGGAGGTATTTGTGAATTTCCTGCATTGTACAGGGGGTTGGATAGATAACCCTAGAGGTCTTTTCCAACTCTATGGTTCTATGAAGTATTTTCCCCTGGTCCATGCAAGTGGCATGACTCATTTGTCATTACTATTTAAATAACAGCTTATGCCTCCTGTAGAATGATGGGATTCCACACAGTTCTTCCACTTGGTTCCATTTCCTACACCAGCAAAGTATGGCAGCAGCTTGCCCAGAAATGGGAATACTAGTGTATTAAACTTGAAGAGGACAGAGCAATATTTAGAACTGGTTTCCTTCCAGTGGAGAGTAACTTATCAGGGTCTGTCTGTTTCTGGGTCTGCCACAGGTCCTATCAGACCAGACCTGGTATATTGCCAGGCATTCCCAGCAATATTTGAACTTTAATTCTCAGGTACATGAGTACCTGATTTGGATTGGGGCTATGGAGAGAGATGGAACACAAAACTCCCAGTGTCTATCTGATTTGGGGACAGTATGCCTCGCTCCCTCAGGCTCTATACTGTCTTCACTCCTTCCCAAGTGTTTTCCTTCAATCTTGAGTCCTAGCAACTTGCTTTGAAATGGAAGGGAAAGGAGAGTTTCATAGTCTGCTATGCAAGTCTGGATTTGTCAGGTATACATCAATTGCAAACAAACTTCCCTGACCATTGGAATCTAAGCAGGGAAAGCCATCAACACCTACAGCTCCTGCAAAAACTATATGGTTCCTCTGAAAAGAGAGACCAAGTCAAGTTCTATGGTCAAATTTCCAGCAAACAGCAAATGAGACAGCAGACTGATTTAGTTCAAGGACTAATTATAGCACATAATTAGCAAGGACTAATTATAGCACCATAGCACCCTTGTGCCAGTTTACTGTGCCCTTGTGCCAGCTTATTGACCTGAAACACCCCTGAGGAATGTTAAGCCAAATGCCCTCAAAACGAGGTTGGGGAATTAGTTAGGTGGGCACCTGGCTCACTAGGAATCTTTTTACCAATATATACCAGGCTCAACCATCCAGAGGGTAATGTTCAATAAAAGGACTCTAATTTAATAAAACCAATTGTGATTAATTTAGAATAATATAGTTCTTTCATAGAAGGTAAAAATACAATCACACATTCACACAGTCCTAAGAAAATACAGATAGATTGATAGGGGAACATATATGGGTAGACAGATAGGGCGATATTTACCTCTTGCAGTCTTCAAGGAAGGCTCCAGTGGCGACAGTTGAGGGAATGGGGGAGGACCCGAAACTGATCAGGAATCGGGGATGGATCTATGCAGCGGAATATGGGTTGCTGAATAGAAGCACACCTGTGAGTAGCTAGTCCACAGGTTATAAAGGCTCACCTGAGTCCTGAGGGGATGGGAGGTGACGGGGAGGAGAGATGGGAGGCTCTGCGATGACCATGAAGGCTGGACATTAGCAGAGCCAATGGTGAGTTCCTTGGTGGCTCCTAATTGGGTGCCAGCTTTGACTAATGAACTTCACCTTAGTCCTGTGAACCTGGAAATTTCCAAGTTGCACTATTGCCTAAGGCGGCTCCAAGGTATTACACTGGGGTGAGAATGGGAATGACTGGATACTTAAGGTTAAATGGGATTATCTGGGAAGGTGACAATAGGGAGTCAAATATTGACCTAGGTATCCCTGGTGTAGACAAAAGATTTGGTAATGACAGGAGATGTTCTTCCCCTTATTCCATCGTCTTCTGGGCAGGAAACATTGTTTAGGGTTTTGCCAGACAATCAGGACCAACAGTTGAGCTGTTAATCCATTCATGGGGCAAATGGGTTGCTTGCGGGCTCAGGGTGACTCAGGGTGTGTACGTGAGTTTCCCACTATGGAGGAATGAAGTCCGGCCTGGCAGGAAGATGGCTACGAGTGGTGTTAGCGTTACACAGTGGATTCTATGTTCAGCGCTTTATCACCGGTTGCCTGGATAGCTCCATGGCGGCGCAGCTCCTTCCCTACCATGGCGGACACACGTAGTGACGGGAAAACATCCGTGCACGTTGGCAAGCACTCTATACCGGTTTAGAATGCCTGCAGACTTAGGCTGTTGGTACATATGAGTCCCTTTGCGTTCCTGAATGGCTTTGCCCACATCCTCTGGCCAAAGGTGTGTGAACTCACTTCTCCAGGCGCCCTGGCAACCATGCTGGTGACTATATATTGGGGAAAGAGGGGTCTTTTCCTCACAGGAACCATGATTTGCCCCATGCAAGAAACATATGGTTGTAAGAACATGTAGGATTCCCAGTGGGTCCATTTCAGGTCTGTCAACAGGTTCGGGAGAGGCCAGACTTAAGGCCCACTTCCCACAGGCCACAGTAACCATCTGAATGGGGCTGACACACCCCAGAATTGTCTCAGATATTTTTATTGCCAGTGCACATCTTTTGACAGGACTTGAAGTGGACCCCTGTGTAGCCCCTTCCAACTCTATGACTTTATGGTGCTATAAATGAGCTAAAGGTGACCATCATTGGATGTCTTCAGCTTACAACAATGCAGCTCTAATTTATTTGCCCTTATCCAGCTCACTGCTGTATCCATGCCTGTTATGTCACATCTTTGTAGATGAAATTGAAAAGCAGACTTGGGTGTCATGTGATGGCTCTATGCTCCACACCATTGAATGCTCTCTCCCCTCAACATAAAACAGACCTCTTTCAAAGCACTTGGTTGATTTCTGCGCACCTGTATGGGGTAGAGCAGAAATCACTTGCTGGCATTACACAGCCATGTTGGAGCAGGGCATCTGCAAAGCAGTGCTCAAAGCAGTAAAATGGTCCAAGAGTTAACACTGTCAAAAGTTACAGAGATCTAGGTTCACCAGCACTGCCATGCTGTCTGCTGGATCCTAGATGCCTATCATTTGCCAAAATCCCTAAGACAACTTCCATTCCAAACCTCTCCCTGAATATTGAGAGGACATGGGTTCTGAAGACTTACCAGATGAAATGGCATTTTAAAACATGTTAACAGAGGGAACTGAAAATTATAACAATCTTTATGTGTTTGGCAGGTGTTCATACAGAACATCATTGAAGAGAACTATCCTGTTTGGATAGGACTTAATTTTACATCTCGCAGCAAGAACTGGACTTGGCTAGATCAATCAGTGTTAGATCAAAACTTGTGAGTATCTTACTATTTTGTCTGTACACATCCAAAATCACTGATTCAGTTTTGAAATCTGTAGCACTGGATATTTAGCCGATGCAGCATGCCCCATAATAAGGTAACCTGAGTTTCGAATGATCCATTCCTGAGTTGGTGTTCCAGCTCTGAGCTAACTTCATGAATATAATTCATCGGAGGTCTTGGCACTTAATTACTGCAGTGTCAGACTGGCAGCGGCACATGTGAATTGTCTCCTCTGAGAAGCATTGTGACTAACAGGCAAATGGTTTGAGGCAATGCTTTATGGCACAGCAGTTCTGTCTGTGGGTGCTGTTTCATATAATCAAAATATCTCCTGGTGAAGAAAGCACAGTGTGATATGCTTGCATGGATGAATTTACCCTTATGTTAGGGGTTTTAGAACAGTTTGGTTTTTCTTAAGGAGGCACAGATAATTGCCAGTGGGAGGCATTAATTGAATAATTTCTACATAATGTAGAAAAGTGATCTGGCCCAGAATAGCTAATTGGATAGATATATCCTTTAGCCATGATAGCTAAATAGATCAATGGTAGTGTACTCTGAATACTAGGTACTATTAAACAAGTAGTCCAGAAGTTACCATTGTGTACTTCCACTAAATTGCAAAGAAAGAGAAGTGGCCATTGGTGGAAACTGAATGTCATGCCAAATATTCCCTTACTCTAGTAAGAACACAAGTGTACCCTCACTGAATCTGACCATCCATGCAGTGTCAGATGATACAGAAGAACTTACAAAGAGAGCCAGGTAGAGTTAGTCTTGGGAAGGGTCATGGCTCAGTGGTAGAGTATCTGCTTTGCACACAGCAGGTCCAAGGTTCAATCCCAGACATCTCTAGTTAAAAGAAGGACCTCTACCTGAGACCATGGGTAGTCATTGCCAGAGTAGACAAATCTGACCTTGATAAACAAAGCATCCAACTCACTATCTCACTATAAAGCAGCCTTATTTATTTGATATTTAGTTGCTGTTCATCCAAATGGTCTTGTGGCAACTTACATTAAAACCATATAATACAGTAAAAAAGTAACAAATATAAAATATTAACATTAAAATATTAAACTTCATGTGCTTCATGTATTCTTACGTTTTGAAATAGCCAGTTTTCCTCTTCTTCTTTTTTAGGATCTCACAGCCTCTCCCAACAATGGGAGTCAGCTGTGGAGTTGTTAAAGGCAAACAAATTCGCTCTGAAATGTGCAGTGCTGAATTTCGGTGGATTTGTGAAAAGCAAGTAATTTCATTCTAGCATGCAACATCAACAGGACTCCCATCTTAGTATATTAACCTTTCCTTTCTTTCGGAGAGCTGAAATACAAAGACTGCTTCCAAAAGGTTATTTCTGAGGGAAGACAGGAGTCATGGCTCCCCTCTTAGCATAGCCAGCAGTCATGATCCAAGGCCAATAGTCTGACCTGCATCCACATTTAATAGCAGGAAGAAAACCCTAATCAGAAAGGCTTTTTCCTTCATGTTTTCCTAATTATAAAGCTGGTTCTTCTCCCATACAGATGAATGGATTTGTGAAACTGACTAGACCAATTGATTTTATTCAGTGGGAAAACAAGAATAAGTGGGAGAGATAGCCTTCTACTGTTCCATGCCTTTCCTCTCCCCATTTTAAAATGGCTGTGGATGCACTTTGATTCTAGTTTTCACCAAGTAAAAACATTATAATGGTTTAAAAGTTTCAAAATGTTAGATATTGGTAAGCAAAGGTGGAGAGAGAGTATTTTCATGAGCTGTATGCAATAAAAACCCATATCAAAAGAAAACTTTTAAAAAATGCAAAGATCTGGTACCAAGAACTATTTCACATACTGCCAGTTTGATGTAGTGGTTAAGTGTGCAGACTCTTATCTGGGAGAACCGGGTTTGATTCCCCACTCCTCCACTTGCACCTGCTGGAATGGCCTTGGGTCAGCCATAGCTCTGGCTAAGTTATCCTTGAAAAGACAGCTGCTGTAAGAGCTCTCTCAGCTCCACCTGCCTTCAGGGTGTCTGTTGGCAGTGGGGGGGGGGAGGTAGAGGAGAGTGTGACCGCTCTGAGACTTTGAGTAGAGACTTGAACCTGGTTCTCCTGGGCCCTAGTCTTTTATTTATTGCTATTTTTGTTTATATGTGAGTGAGTGTGCATATGTAAGTGCGCATGTGCACCTGGAAGTAATGACGACCTTTGGTGACTGACCTATACTGAGGGCATGGAGGATATTCAGGGAGGTGGCTAAATAAGCCTGACCTCGCTTTCCAATTGCTGAAATTTCGAAGAGGTTTCCAAAGAGTTGGCCTGCTTAGCTTTTGAGATCTGATGAGATTGGGCTCACCTAGGCTATCCAGGTCAGGGCTTCTAGGCCTTAGTCTTGATATTCTAACCACTACATCACACTGGCTTTCTTCCGGTACATTCTCTCATGAAAATGATTGAGATGTCTCAGCCTGTTTCTTATTTGAAGTTTTTCTGTTAATCCTCCATTTTTCATCCCTCCCTTTTAAGCCCTTATCATCCACTTCCTGCTTGTGACAGAGTTCAATAAATGTTTGCTTCCATTCTTTTTCAATGCCTAGGGTATATACAATCCACTACGTGCAATGGTTTGGTCCTGCTATGGAGCAAGCCAAGCTTTGCTCCTTGAATGTTTTCACTCTGCATCCAATCCAGATTTATCCATCCCATTCACCGCTTCCCTACACTCCAGCCAGAATTTCAGACTTGGTGGGGGGAGGGGTGGATTTGGTTATTTCAAGGGACTTGGATGTTTACTGACTTAACAAAATCCTTCACAGGGATGGAAAAGGCAGATTTGGCACACAACATTTTTTAAAATATGTTTATTATCATCATCACACTCAAGTATAGCAAAAAAACAACAAGTAATGGCATCAGAGTTATAAATGTTCAAGCTTATCCTTGAGGAAAGAAAAGTACAGCTTAAACCTTTTTTTGGCTGCTATTGTTATGGTAGTTTGCAGCCATATGCCCCATCCAGAAGGCCCGTCCATTTCAACTGACAGTTCCACATAGATTAAAGTGCTCGGGGTTCTGGTGTGTTCACTTAATTTACTGGGGATTCAACCCTCCTCCTCCCAATATATTTTTATTTTTTTTAAGAAAAAAAGGATAAAGAAAGGTTGAAGGAGCTGGGCATGTTTAGCCTGGAGAGGAGGCAGCTGAAAGGTGGTATGATCACCATCTTCAAGTACTTGAAGGGCTATCATATAGAGGATGGTGTGGAATTGTTTTCTGTAGCCCCAGAAGGTAGGACCAGAGCCAACGGGTTGAAATTAAATCAGAAGAGTTTCCAACTCAACATTAGGAAGAACTTCCTGACCGTTAGAGCCGTTCCTCAGTGGAGCAGGCTTCCTCAGAAGGTGGTGGGCTCTCCTTCCTTGGAGGTTTTTAAACAGAGGCTAGATAGCCATCTTACAGCAATGAGGATCCTGTGAATTTAGGGGGAGGTATCTGTGAGTTTCCTGCATTGTGCAGGGGGTTGGACTAAATGACCCTGGAGGTCCCTTCCAACTCTATGCTTCTATATAAAGAATACAACAGGATACACTAACTTAAAACATAACAGTTTAAGACATATCAAACATTTTAAATTCCAGGTTTCATAACTAACTTTAGAATTATTCTTAATTTAATCATTCCATATTCTATATTAAATATTTCATTGTTTCTACTTACTAATTATTGCTTCAAATATACCAAAGGGTTTTTTTAAAAAAACCCTCTATTACAGATCTCATATTAAAGAATATATCTCACAGTAAAGAATTATATATTGCATATATTTTTTAAAAAAATCAAGTTCTAGGAGCAGCATAAAATGCAATTAAATACTTGGGAGGGGGGACCTCCATCAGCTTGGGCTACAGCAGCTTGCAGGAATATGGACAACTGAGAAGACACTAGCTTGTCGATTGATCTGGTCTACATGTGATTGGGCCCATCTATTGTAATTAACAGGGATAAAACACCTTAGACAAGACTGCTGGATAGACCGTATGTAGATCAGATCTCCACATAATTTAAGGCATATGCTTGCAAACACAGGTTCTCACAGAGCAGGCACAGAAGCTTGACAGAGTCACTGAAAGACAAAGTGCATAGAAACTAAGAACATAAGAGAAGCCATGTTGGATCAGGCCAATGGTCCATCCAGTCCAACACTCTGTGTCACACAGTGGCCAAAAAACTCAAGTGTCATCAGGAGGTCCACCAGTGGGGCCAAATACAAAACTAGAAACAAAACTAGATACAAGGGAGCTTTATCTGAAAACTATTATGTATTCCAGAGTATTCATTTAGCATTACTAAATACCATTAGTATTCATTCATTCTTATGTTTTATTGTAAAAGATGCACCACGTTTCTTTGAGAAAAGTAGGCAAAAGTGTGTGTAGTCCAAATGTTTTCAGTCAAATATGTACGAGGGAAGAGAATGTTGTCTAATGGAGCTCTGAGGACAGGAACAGCTTTGTGGAGCACTCTGTGAAATGTAAAAGGCCCCAACAGGTAGATAGGACAACAGCAAGGAGTCCAGGTATTTCACAGAATATTTTCACAAGTTTTGCTCCAATTAAGACACACTGTGTATTCTCTAATTATAATGCATTTAACCTTCCTATGTTACTCCCTTTAGGTCCTAAATAATTTCACAGTGACTTAAATAAGAAATTACAGCTACCACAGAGTTAATACATTAAAAAAATAACAGTTCTAATCAACATTCCTAAAACAAAACCAATCCTATTCTCTTCTTTTACAAAAACACCACACTATAATAATATTTACAAAAACACCACAGAAAAATATTTACAAGAACACGACACAGTAGCACCTGAACATTTCTTCTACTTCCAGCTATGCTGACATCACCACAAGAGAACACAGAGTTGGACCAGTTTTAATGGATAATGGGGTTCGAAAGAGGACAAATACTCTTTGGGGTCCAAAGCTCTGAATAGCTTTAGAGATCAAAACCAACACCTCCAACTGGTCCCAGAAGTAAATTAGCAGTACATGCCATTTCCCCAGAACTAGTTGAAAATTATCCTGCATAGAATGTAGCATTATGGCACTGGTGGGTCTTAAGTGAAATATAATGGCTGAGCTGATGGGTATAGCGGGGGAGTAGGGGAGCTTTGACTTTTGAAAGGTCATGTCCCCAAAATCTTGTTGGTTCCTACAGTCTAGTGGACTAGAATCTAGCACTCCCATAAATGTGTATATTTCACATGCACCAAAGGAGGGCCTGGGCCCTTTTCTTCATAACGTAAAAATGATCTAGCCTGCATCTCCTTTATTAGGCACAAACTGATATTCCTAATTGCCAAAGTTTGTACCTTGCCTGGTTACAACAAATAAAGAAAGCAACCAAGCTTCTTTTTGAAAATGTAAACAAAGAAAGCCCTCCCAATTCCAACATTAAAGCAGTGAACAACTGTCTGAATGCCTCTTCCCACTCTCCCCGCCATGGGGCCAATAAATAGCTTACATCATTCTCCTCTCTTCTATTGTATTTGTGTAGCTACCTGTTTGGTGTAGTGCAGGGGTGGCCAATGGTAGCGCTCCAGATGTTTTTTTGCCTACAACTCCCATCAGCTCCAGCCAGGATGGCCAATGTCTGGGGCTGATGGGAGTTGTAGGCAAAAAAATATCTGGAGAGCTACCATTGGCCACTCCTGGTGTAGTGGTTAAGAGCATGGACTCTAATCTGGGAGAACCAGGCTTGATTCCCCATTTGCCACATGCACCTGCTGGCGTGATCTTGGGTCAGCCACAATCTCTCAGAGCTGTTCTCAAAAGAGCAGTTCTTGAAGGAACTCTCTCATCCACTCCTACCTCACAAGGTTGTGGGGAAAGGAAGCAAAGGAAATTGTAAGCTGCTCTGAGACGCCAAGTGAAGGGTGGGGTATAAATCCAATCTCCTCCTCCTCCTCTTCAAAGTGGATTTGACTTGAGAGTGTGAGAATGGCCCAAGGTCACCCAGGAAGTTTCCATGGCAGAGTCAAATCCTCTAACCACTACATCACATTAGCTTTCAAGTCCAAAGACTGGCTAATGCTACTAATCATGGCTACAGTGACACTGTATCTGAACAAAGAAATCCTCAGTAACACTTTTTAAAAGGAATACAAAAGGGAACAAAAGAAAACAGCTCTTTCGCCAGCAGAAACTCCGAGAGATAGGGCTCCCAAGCTCCCAGGTGGGGTGGGGGTTCTCCCTTCCTGGAGGTCCCCAACCCGCTGGCACACTGTGGGCTGGTGGGGCTATTCCCTCCTGATTTCGCCAGCACGATGAGTTTCCCTCCCAAATTGCTGGAGTGTCCAGGAAAACCATAGTTTTCCCAGAAGTTCCTAAAGCAGCCAGTGCTTGACATCACCAGCACGATGACGTCACTTGCAAGTGACATCATTGCACCGCACGTGCTACATGTGTGCAAAAAATTCCCACCCCCCAAAAGCCGCAGGGGACTTAGCAACCCTAAAGAAAGAGAGTGGATTAGCCTATCCAAAAAAGTGATTTGGCATTTGCTAACAGCTTGTGGCATTTTTTAATCTTGATCAGACTGGCTTTTCATTTTTTACTTTTCTATTGCTCTCTCTGTAATATTCTGTTATGAGGTATTTAACAGTTTTGATCTTTGGTAATCGCCAACTATGACTTTAAGGACTTACGAAAGCTGGTGTACAAATATTAAAAATGCATATTACCCTGAAACTGAGGCACTTCACTAAGGCAGTGTGGAACAGGTTCTTTGTTAAAAGGAAGGAAGTTCCTATTCATAAAACAGATCTCTAATATAACAAATAAATGGCAACAGTAGTTTCCTAGAAAAAGCCTCCAGCAATACATTCAATACTTTGAATTCTGGAAGCTGGAAGCCAAACTTTGCATGTAGATTCACAGGTCAAGATTGGGAAACTTCCAAGTTGCGACAGGGCCTGGGGCGGCTCCAGTGATATCAGTATGGAAATGGCTGGGTGATTGGGATGAGATGGGATTATCTGGGAATGTGACAATAGGGAATCAGATATGGACCTAGGTATCCCCGGTGTAGACAAAAGGCCTGGATGTGACAGGAGAGATCCTTCCTCTTTCTCATCATCTCCTGGGTAAGAACTGCTGTTCAGGATACTACTGAGCAATTAGGATCAACAGTCGAGCTATTAATCCATTCATAAAACGGATGGGTTGCTTGCGGGCTAGGAATGACTCAAGGTGTGTACCTGAGGTTCCCACTATGAAGGAATGAAGCCCAACCAGGCAGGAAGATGGCTACAAGTGGTGTTAGCGAAACACAGTGGCTTCCATGCTTAGCGCTTCAACACCGGTCGCCTGGACAGCTCCGTGGCGGCGCAGCCTCCTCCTCACCATGGCGGACTCCATGCAGTAGCGGGGAAACGTCCGTGTAAGTTAGCGAGCACTTTGTGCCCGTTCAAAACACTTATACACTTAGGCTGCTTGTACACGAGTCCCATTTAGTTCCTGGATAACTTTGCTCGCACTCTCTGGCCAGACGGGTGCAAGCTCACTTCTCCGGGCGCCCTGGCAACCGTGTTTGTGACTATGATATTGGGGAAAGAGGGGTCATTTTCTCACAAAACAAGAAAGACAATAAACATCAGAGCAGCTGTGACAGAACATAAAGTTATCTTGTTGGCTTTTAGAGAACAGGAGGATGTTTAGATGGGAACCTTTTGTGGAACCTCACAATGTTTTGCATATGGACTGAGCCCAAAGGCAGCGATTTTGTTGTAGCTCCCACTATCTGTTCTCTAAGTGCTCAAAAGTTCAAGATAGCACCCATGTTCTTTTTTTTTTTTTCAATTTCTATTATTTTATTACATCCTTCAATTAATACAAACACAACCAAATAATTTCCATTAGCAGATAAACACACAAAATTATATACTCTCAATAGGATTATCCTTATCCTATAACAAACATACATCCCGAGTGGGGTGATACTGTGGTATTAAAGTCCCGAATCGATAATTAATATCTTTCCTTTCTCTTTGATACAATCACAATATAAATAATATTGAAACAGTTATCATTAACAATTTCAATTCAGTTCTTTTTCAACCATGCATATACTTTTCCCCATCTTTTTTTTGCTTCCTCCTTAGAATTACCTTTAATAATATTAGCTAATATATCCATTTCGGCCACCTGTACTATTTTTTGAATTATTTCTTCCCTCTTTGGAAGCGTTTTAGATTTCCAATTTTGTGCAAATAATATTCTAGCCACTGTTATTATATATACTGAGATAAATTCATCCTCACGTGGAACCGTCCCTCTAACCAACGATAATAACATAAATTCCGGCTTAAAAGAAAAATTAACCTTAAGAATGTCTACCAACATTTTATGAATATTTTTCCAATACCTACTGGACACACTACAGGTCCACCATATATGATAATAGGTTCCTAACTTTACTTCGCATTTCCAGCATTTAGGTGGGATGACATGATTAATTTTATTTAATAACACCGGAGTGATATGCCATCTGTAAAAAAGCTTAAAGAAGTTTTCCCGAAAATTAACTGGCTTTATAATTTTGTAGTTATTTTTCCATAATATCTCCCATTGGTCCAGAGTAATATTAAGCTTTAAATTATTGGACCATTTTAACATTACATTTTTGACAGTTTCATCCTCGAGTTTTATTTGTAAAAAATAATTATAAACCTTCTTAATCAGTTTTCCAGTCCTTGCTGTTATCATATCAAAATCAAAATTTGTCTTAGTAAACCCAAAAATTTTATCCTTATTGTACTTTGCCAGAATTTGTGTCATTGTCCACCAATCAATGGAGATCCCTCTTGCTTCTAGATCCTCCTTCCTTCTTATTTTATCATTTTCCTCTAGTAGATCTGTGTATCTTATTATCCTACCAGGGGACCAAAGTTGCGGTCGGGTTGATGCCTCCACTGGGGATATCCACCTGGGCATTTTGTCATATATTTTCCTCTTTATTTTTGTCCAGACTTGAAATAAAGATTTACGAATTAAATGGTTTTTAAAATAGTTTTGGGGGTTTTGAATATGCCACATATTTGCGTGCCAGCCAGCCTGTAAATCGGCTCCTTCAATTGCTAATAAGCGGGTATCTTCCAAATTTACCCATTCTTTTAACCATAAAATTGAGCAGGCATTATAATAAATCTCAAAGTCAGGGAGACCGAGGCCTCCATTCTCTTTTTTGTCTGTCAAGATTTTCCACCCTACTCTGGGTTTCTTTCCCTGCCATACAAATTTTTTAGACATCTGATTTAATTTCACAAGGAAAGATTCTTTTACGGCAAAATTTGCCACTTGAAACAAAAATAGGACTTTGGGAAGAATATTCATTTTAAGTAATGACACTCTCCCCATAAATGAAAGTCTTAAATTGGCCCATTTTTTAAATAATAAATCTATTTCCTTTAATAAAGGATTATAATTATCTTCATAAATGGAACTACACTTTTCAGAGATCACTAAACCTAGGTATCTTATTTTTTTGTCCCTTTTAAATCCTGATTTCCTTTCAAGGTCAAAATTGCCTGCACAGGCATGTTTTTAGTTAATAATTTTGACTTGTTTATGTTTATCTTCAGGCCAGCAACTTTCCCATATTCTTCAAGGTGAGTTAAAACCACCTCTATTGACTCCAGGGGATTTTGAAGAACAAGAGCCATGTCATCTGCATAGGCTAAGATTTTATAATTTTGACCTTTTACTTTTAAGCCTTGAACTCTATTATCACATCTGATTGTTTCATTCAATAATTCCAAAGAAAAAATAAACAATAGAGGGGACAGAGGACATCCTTGCCTTGTGCCCTTACTGAGACATATTTCCTCTGTCAGATCTCCGTTGATGATTATCCTAGCGTATTGTTTATCATAAATTGCTCATATATTATCCACGAATTTTTCACTAAAATTAGACTTCTCTAAAAGCTCCAACATAAAATTCCAATCTAAATTATTAAACGCTTTCTCCGCATCGAGAAATAAAAGAGCTAATTGTTTGTCTCTATTAAACTCAAAATATTCCAGAAAATTAAACAACATCCTAGTATTTGTTCTCATATATCTTCTTGGTAAAAACCCTGTTTGATCAGAATGGATAATCTCACCTAAAATCAATTTGAGTCTGTTTGCCAAGATCGACGTAAATATTTTATAATCTATATTTAGTAAAGATATGGGACGATAGTTCCCAATATCGTCCGCATCTTTACCAGATTTTGGAATGAGCACCACATTACTGTGTCGCCATGACTCTGGAATTTTAGCCAAACTCCATACCTCCTCTAGTAAACATTTAAATGGGTCTACTAAAATGTCTTTGAAGGTTATATAATATTCCGGCGGAATTCCATCAGGTCCCGCTGCCTTATTGCTTTTTATTTTATTCCATGCCTCAACAATTTCAACCATCGTTATCGGACCAGCTAGTGATTCTCTCTGTTCGTTATTTAACTTTGTCCGCACTCTATTCGTAAGATATTCTTCTTGTTCAGCCTTAAGTCTCCTCTCTTTTATATAAATTCTTATAAAATTCTTGCACTATGACTTTCATATCATCCAGGACAGAGGTATTCTGTCCATTTTTGTCCTTTAAGGTTTTAAACATCTTCTTTTCTCTCTCTTTCCTTATTCTGTAAGCAAGCCACTTGCCGGGTTTATTTGCATTCTCAAAGAAATGAGCTTTAGCATAAGCAATCTTTCTTTCCATTTGATCTAAAAATATTAAATGAACTTTATGTTGAAGAATTCTAATTTCAGATCTGAGCTCCTTTAATGTGGGGTTTGATTTTAACAGAATTTCTTTGGCTTTAATTAAATCTGTCCATCTCGTCAAATTACTGCTCTCCTCACGCCATTTTTTTTACACTGTAACTGATAACCAAGCCCCTAAAAAAGGCTTTACTAGTTTCCCAAATAGCTGTCTGAGATGTATCCTTCTGCGTATTTATAAAAAAAAAAGACTTCAGTTCTTCCCCTATATATTGAATGAATTTCTTGTCCTTCATCAAACTCGGATTCATTCTCCACCCTGATTTTCTCTTAGACGTAATTAATGATAACATAATGGGTGAATGATCAGCAATTGTGGATGGGAGAATTTCCGTTTCTTGTACCACTTTCATTAAGCCTAATGATATCCAAATCGAATCAATTCTAGACCAAGAGGCGTGTCTATTTGAAAAATATGTATAATCTCTTCTTTTAGGGTTAAGAGTACGCCAAACATCCACTAGTGTCAGTTCATCCACCAGTCTCAGAAAAGTTTCGGGGAGAGTATTACTGTTATTTATCTTGATTTTCTTATCCTCGGATTTGGGACTTCTATCTAACTCAGGATTTTCGACTGCATTTAAATCACCAATAATGCAAACGTTTTCATATCCAACCTCAGTTACCTTAGCATACAATTCCTTATAAAACAACTTTTGTTTATCATTAGGAGCATAAACGTTAATCAACAGAAACTTTTGTGAATCCTTTATTATTTCAATTCCGTGCATTCTGGCGTCTTTTCCCTCGAAAATTAATTCGGCTTGTATTCCCTCTTTGACATATGTCGCCAACCCTCTCTTCCTCTTTTTTTCTTCTGAGGTAACACTACCAAGTTTCTTATTATTTAGCAAGCCTTCATCCTTTTTCCTCATATGAGTCTCTTGTATGCATAAAATATCTGCCTTCAATTTATTCAACTGTAGGAAAATTCGCTTCCTTTTCTGAGGGGAATTTAGACCGTTAACATTTACCGAAATAATTTTTAAACTACTTTTCATGTTGTTTTCTCTAGTAATCTATTTGGATTCTTTTTTTTTCTTCTGTAATCTCGTCTCCCTTTTTAGTTCTTCCGATAAAACAACCTCTCCCTCCTCTCGCTCTTCTGAATCCAACAGCTGAAATTCTTTTAAAAGGTCTATTTGTTCTGGCTGTCTCTCTACTCCGTTTAAATTTTTCCCTTTGATTTTTCCCTTTGACCAATTACCGCTGTGAGTTTTAATAAATTCCTCCATTTTGAGAGTTGAATCTATCTTAAATCTATTGTTCGCATAGGTGAACATCAGCCCCTCTGGGACTAGCCACCTATACAGGATCCCTTTTTCCTGTAGAGCAAACGCCAGCTGTGAATATTCCTTTCTCTTAATTCTGATTGACCAGGGTATTTCCTTCATTAATTTTATTTTAGTCCCATTTATAATTAACTGCTGGTCTCTCACTTCTTTCCATACCCTTTCCTTAATCAACTTGCGGGTAAATCTTAAGTGGACCTCCCTGCTTAGCCCATTCTTTCTAGCATAGGTAGTGTTAACTCTGTATACACAGTCAAATTCTCTCTCCATTTCCATCTTGTCTATCTCCAACAAGTCCACTAGAGCTTCACTCAATAATTTAACCAAATTTCCGTTCTTTTCCTCAGGTATATTCAAAAACCTGAGTACATATTCTGCTTGTCCCATTTCCATTTGTGTGACTTTCGCCTCAGATTTTCCCTGACTTATTTCTATTTCCTCCATTTTACCTTCCATGAATCTAAGCTTACCCTTAGTTTTGTCATTTTGACCACCTCAGTTATCTCCTTCTTCGTCTCATCAAACTTATCATCCAGGCTTTCAATTTTGCTCACAACACCCTCCATCTGTTTTGTTAGTACCTCCTTCATTTGGTTTAATGCATCTAAGAAATTTAATTGAATATCTTTGATCGTATCCTGCGATAATGCTGCACCAACAGCCTTTGGCTGCCCTGGTGAAAATTTTGTTTTCCCTGCTTGAGACATTGTTCTAGCATACAGAATCCAGCTAACCTAATTATTACTTATAACCTAGTTATTGCTTAGTTAAACTGGGCAAAAGCACCAGAACCCCGAAAAACAATACCTAACCTACAGTTTTGACAGGTTTAGAAGATTACCAGACACCTAATAAATATCAATTCTTCTCACATTGATGAGCAAATTTGGTACAGACCTCTGACCCAGAAACGCAAAAGAATATTCCCAATAGACAAGAGTCACACGAGGTTTGAGCCAACACCTTCCCAGAATCCACCTCAAACTAAAAAAATAATCTCCAGCGTCCAGCAACCCACTGGAGCCCGAATGAACTACCTAGCTTAACAGTCGAGTGAAGCCCAGTATCTTCTGGCATTAACACAGTATAGCTCAACACCCCAGTTAATACAGTAATTAATACAATGATAGTCTCAGTCTCTCAAACTCTGGGCTGTAACAACCAGTATAGATAAGCCTGGAACCTAAAAAGTCTTAACTTCCTTAAAATGTCTTGTTCTCCTATCCGTTCTGTCCGCTCTGTCCGTTCAGTAGACAAACAGGCAGACAAACAAACAGGAGACATAAAAAAAACAACTACAAAGAAGGAGGCTGTGACTCAAACAAACCCTGTCGTTACAGGCTTCAGGTGTGACAGTTCTCTTCTTGCCTTCGTGTCTTCCTGTCTTCCTGACACGCTGTGTCTATCTTCGGCTCGTCAGCCCGGGATTCCAATGCTCTTCCAGGATTCTTTGTTTCCGCTCGCCAGCCAACGTCCAATTCAACCGCACTTCCAAACGTCAAGACGTCAGCACGCCCTCGGCTAGCCCAGTTTAACCCTCTCATCACCTTAATCTTTCAAGTCCTCTCGCCCCTGGAGCTTCCTCACACAAGGAAGAAAGCAAATAAACAGACGGAGGATAAAGTACTTTCAGCTCTCGTTTCTGTTCCCCCTGCAGAGCTTGTAATTACAAGTCCCGACTCCCCAAAGGCACGTTGCCGAAACAAGAAAAATAAAGCCGGTCTTTCTTTACACTCTCCGCAACGGACCTCCGAGTCCTCGCTGTAGCACCGCCACCCTCCCCCTTTCCCTCGGTCAGGGGAGGGAGCACCGAACAGAGTTCCCCACCGAAAGGCAGCAAAAAAAAAGGATGAGCCAATAAGCAAATAGGAATAAAAAAACAAAAAACAAACTTCTCCTTCTCCGCCTTTTCTCCTCAGACCGATGACCACAGCCCACCTCTGTGCTCCGGTGGCTGGGGCTGTTTCGCCCGAAGGCGCTTTCAACTTTGGTGTAAAAGACAAAGGGTAAACACTTGGGAAACACCCAAAAGGGCTCCCCACTATTTCCCTCGCTCCTTCCACGCACTTTACCTCCTCGACCGGAGGTTGTGCGGACCCCAAGGTCCCCCAATAAAGTTGAATTTGTGGTTTGTCCCGAGAGCTATCTCAGAACGCTGCCACACCGCCCCGCCGGAAACCGGAAACCTTCAGCACCCATGTTCTAAAGTGCTTTACAAAAATATACTATCTGAAAGACATTCATATAAGTTCAGCGAATACTGTTGCTAGGAAAAGAGTCACTGATTCAGAAGTTTCCCTGACAGGGAAGATTACAACTTCCCAAATAATCAATGGAAGGCTACCCATTACTTAACAGAATCCAGCCAACTTGCAGTCTGAAGCCAATAAAGTTGTGGAGCTGAGAACCAATGTTGTTTTCAGAGAACAGGAAGAGATTTAGTGCATATCCAGTTACGCAATGTATCGCACCACGTTGATCCCATTGTTTTTTTATCCAGGTAGGCACAAGGACCGTTGGCTCTAATTTCAAACCTGTAGTGAACACACAATTAGCAGTGTGAAATGTACCTGAACAGACAATATACAATGACCTTGTACTGTGAAGGGGGGGGGGGAGCATAAACTTTTAAGAGTTACAGAAGAAATCTTCAAATACCTTGGGTAAATTCTGAAGAGTGTGGGATACAAATTTTATAATGCAAGTATAAAACATGACATTTTCCCAACCCTGTCCCCTATTAATCGAGGCATACTAAAGTCTCCCCAATTGTTCCACATTCCCCATACTCTTCCTGTTAAATATCCCAGTACCTTTAAAGGCCTAAAGAACAGGGATGGGCATGGACCTGTCCACGGACCTAATTTAATCATGGGCCAAGGGCTGATTCATGGCCTGTTTGTCCAGTCTGTGCATTTGCAGTTTTGAAAGACTGATTTTTTAAAAGGCGTTCAGTTGGAGTAGTCTGTGGGCCAAACATTGGGGGGTGGAGGGATGCTTCATTTTTCTTGATTTTAATCCAGCCTGAACAACAGGCTGATTCTTACCCCACTGAACAGCAGTACTGTCAAAACAACAAACAAAAATGAAGAGAATGACAGAATGCATTGTCTCACTACAGGGACTTCCACGTGGAAGGGAAAAGACCTTCAGAACAGGGGAATTTATAGTGCTATCATAAGAGGACTCCTAGGTCAGCGGTCCTCACTCCATGGTTCACAGGGAGCTACATTCACAATTCCTATCAACCAAAAGAGTCACATGGCTCTGGTATGCCCAGTCTGCCATCCCAAACATAGATTTATATTATTGTAAGATACTACCACCACAGTGGCCAGGTGGCTCTTTTCCCCAGGTGGTTGCTGTGATGGTGATTTTATTCTTTCTTTTCTGCAGCCAGTTTGGTCTTCTCCCTGAAGCTGCCTGGGATGAGAGAAGAGGCTGCCCAAAAAGGGTGGGCTTGTACCATTATGCAGAACTTGCAAAACGGAAGTGTTCAGGAGACTATTCTTCCTGACCTCCTAAGGCAAACCACTGCACCAAGCGGGAGCTCCATCAGAGAATACTCAGGTATAGGCAGCTGTTGATCTTACCCAGTTGCAGGGTGGCACCATCAGCAGAAACGTCACAAACTGAAACTCATGTAGGAAAATTCACTGAACAAGAAAGCTGGATGGAATGATTCCCCCTCCCCATCTCTGCCTAAAGGTCTTCTGAGCAATGTCAAAAGAGTAAGGATATAACTTACGAGCTGTTGAAGACTGAACCATCTGGCAGTTTCCAGGGCTGTCCTTCTTCCTCTCTCCAAAGGCCTATCCAAAACTCAGTGTTGCCCACATAGCGCCTTATAAAATCCTTTAATTAAAAAAAAACCCTCAGATGTTTTATCTTTTGAATATATTTTAAATCATTTAAATCAATATGTTGCATTTGAGAAGACATCACTACTCTAAGCCTCTGTAGATAAAATGGGTTAGAAATACAAACAATATTTGAAATCAGAGTCCCCGTTATTAACATTCAATTTTAATCTTCCTAGGCTGCTTGGTTGAAAGAAGATTGTCACCCCTCTCCCAAGACAGTAACATGTGAAACTGGATTGTCATTGGGAAGTTTAAGACACACCTTTTTTAAGGGGCTAAAACAAATCTATCAAGACAATACTCTGTGAACTACATAAAGGAATCAGAGGAATCTGTGGTTTCTACCTTATTACATTGAAGGGAGGGGAATGACCGTGGAATGCTCTTGCTTCAGCTCTGATGTATCTTAGTCCTGTAACCAGAAAAACTACATCCAGGCTACTTCCACAATGAGACAATTCTCTAGATAGCTCTTGTTGCTGTAGTGAATTGCAGAGGCATTCACAGTGGAAATGGAGCATTCAAATGGAACTGTATTTCTTTACCTCAGACCTTTGTTGCTGTTATATATACCACTACTATAGTGTTATAACAATCAGTGGACACAATGGACTCTTTCCCAGTTTTCATTCCCCCCCCATCAGTCTGTAGCTTCCTTTTTGGCCAAGGAGTTATAAGGAGAAATGTCCAGCCAATACCAACCCCTTTATAGCTCCACAACCAAAAGGACTTAAGGTTAGGGTTAGGAATGCCACAAATTTCTCAGTGATTGAGTTCAGCAATTAAACTCACCTTGTTCCACTCTCACAATCAGACTGTGAGCTGACCAGGGATATGTTTGGATTGCATCAAGCAACCCAAACTGCAGTCTGTTGGTCAGAAATCCACTCACAGCTGATTCAGGCCAGCTGGAAGTTGGATTTTGATCTACCCCCTCAGCAAAACAACTACACAGTGAAATAGCAAAAAGAAAAGATAAACAGCTTGTGTTTTCCCCCCTCCCTTCTAAGCTAAGCAGAAGCAATGCCTTTAATGTCTGCATTGCAAAAGGAAGGGGAGGAACAGCTCATTTCTCTCCTTCTCCCTGCAGCCCAAAAAGTATAGCTTAAAG
The DNA here is from genome assembly GCF_032191835.1 of Heteronotia binoei. Lineage (NCBI taxonomy): Eukaryota > Metazoa > Chordata > Lepidosauria > Squamata > Gekkonidae > Heteronotia > Heteronotia binoei. The sequence goes on from NC_083227.1 coordinate 37,902,174, forward strand.
AGGGAAGAAAATAAGAGCAATCACCTGGACTTTTAATCAATCCTCTGCACAAATTTGCAGCATCTAGGATGAGATATTAAAAGGCTCATCTTCCCCATGCCAAAAAACTTTGCTAGATACAGAATAAAATTCTCTCTGCAGGAGCGCAGAAGCTGACTTTCATCATCAGCTGACTTTGTTCCCTCATTGGATGGAGTTATAGCATCTGATAGCAGCAAGTAGCCTGTTCCTGCAAACACTCGCAAACAAGCTGTGAGCAGCCAAACTGGCCATTGATTAACTGGCTGCCGGATCACCACTGGTGAAAAGGAAGTGGGCTGAACTGGCATGTGTTCAAGCATCCTTACCAGAGACTTAAAAAGTGAAATAAATTTGGAATTAGTACACAGTATCATGCCACAACTGTATTCTAGAATGATTAAAGGGTTCAATCAATCAATCAATTTTATTTATATCCCGCCCTCCCCACCGAAGCAGGCTCGGGGCGGCTAACAACACAGTCAATACATTAGTTTCACAAAGTATTTAAGCAAACAATTAACACATTAAAATTCTGCTAAAACTCTAAAATCAATAAATTTAATAAAATTAACATTTTGGTGCTATTGTACAGATGGCGAATTTCATTAGCAGTTTCCCCCTTAGTCAGTGAAGGCCAATCGAAAGAGGGTAGTCTTGCAGGCCCTGCGGAACTGTTCGAATTCCTACAGGGCTCGCGTATCCTCTGGAAGCTGGTTCCATAGGCGTGGAGCCATAGCAGAGAAAGCCCGATCACGGGTGCTCTGCAGCTTTCCTCTCTCGGCCTGGGGATAGTTAGCAAGTTCTTCCCAGCTGATCTCAGTGCTCTCTGGGGTTCATATGGGGAGAGACAGTCCCTAAGGTAGGCAGGTCCTCGACCATATAGGGCTTTAAAGGTAATAACCAGCACTTTGTAACGAATCCGGTATATGACCGGCAGCCAGTGCAATTCACGCAGCCCCGGCTGTATGTGCTCCCACTTTGGGAGCCCCAACAGCAGTCTAGCAGCCGCGTTCTGCACCAGCTGCAGCCTCCGGGTTCGGCACAAAGGCAGCCCCATGTAGAAGGCATTACAGTAATCCAATCTCGAGGTGAATCACTGTTGCCAGATCCCAACGCTCTAGGAAGGGGGCCAACTGCCTTGCCCACCTCAGATGAAAAAAGGCTGACTTGGCAGTGGCTGCTATCTGAGCCTCCATTGATAGTGAAGGCTCCAGTAAAACTCCCAGGCTCCTGACCCGGCACGCCGCTTTCAGTGGCGCCCCGTCGAAGACCGGGAGAGGTATTTCCCCTCCCAGAGTGCCCCGACCCAGGCAAAGGACTTCTGTCTTCGCTGGATTCAATTTCAGCCCACTCAGTCTTAACCAGGTTGCCACGGCCTGCAGAGCCAGATCTAAATTCTTTGGGACGCAGTCAGGTCGGCCGTCCATTAGCAGATAGAGCTGGGTGTCATCCGCATATTGGTGGCACCCAAGCCCATACCTCCTGGCAATCTGGACAAGGGGGCGCATATAGATATTAAATAGCATCGGTGAGAGAACTGCTCCCTGGGGCACCCCGCAATTTAGTGAGTGCCTCTGCGACAGCTCGCCCCCGATTGCCACGCTTTGTCCCCGATCCTCGAGGAAGGAGGAGAGCCATTGTAAGGCTGACCCCTTAACCCCGACATCGGCGAGGTGGCGGGTCAGTAACCGATGGTCGACCGTGTCGAACGCAGCCGACAGGTCTAACAGCATCAGCACCGCCACACCGTCCCGATCCAGATGCCGCTGGAGGTCATTTGTCAGGGCGACCAGCACCGTCTCCGTCCCATGGCCCGGACGAAAGCCAGACTGGCAAGGGTCTAGGACGGGACCGTCATCCAGAAAACCCTGCAACTGCAGCGCCACTGCCCTCTATAATTTTACCTAAAAACGGTAAATTAGAGACAGGTCGGTAATTTGCCAATTCAGCCGGGTCTGCTGTACTTTTTTTCAGGAGGGGCGGACCAGAGCCTCTTTTAAGGGCGTTGGAAAGCGCCCCTCCAGGAGGGATCTATTTATGATGTCCCGTAAAGGACATCTGAGCTCCCTCAGGTAAGATTTAATTAGCCAGGAGGGGCATGGGTCCAAATCACAAGTTATTGGGCACGCAGAGGAGAGAATTCCGTCAACTTCCTCCAGGCTGAGTGGGTCGAAATGATCCAGAACTAAACCAGAAGACAGGCACAGAGCCTCCAGTTCATGTACTGTATCCAATGTGATGGGCAAGTCCTGGCGGAGTGACGTGATTTTGTCTGCAAAGAATTTTGCAAAAGCCTCGCAGCCTATTTCTAATTCTCTAACGTTTGGTCTGACCTGGGGCAGTGTAGTTAAATGTCCAATTATTTAAACAATTGCGCCGGGCGCGAATTTGCAGACGCAATCCTGGCCGCAAAGTAATCTTTCTTCGTGGCCTTGACTGCCATCTCATAAGACCTCATAAACGTTCTATAGGATGTTCTCGCTGCTTCGTCACAAGTGCACCGCCACTGCCTCTCTAGTCGTCGGAGTCCTTGTTTCAGCCGGCGTAACTCCAAAGTATACCATGGAGCCAGCCTCAAACGAGGGCGCAGAGGACGTCGAGGTGCGATCTCATTGATTGCCCCGGATAGCCGATCTTGCCAGGCATCAACCAGGGCATCAAGGGAATCGCCAGGGGGCCAAGGATCCCGAAGAGCCATTTGGAACCGTTCCGGGTCCATCAGGCTCCGCGGGCAAGCCAAAATAGGCCCTCCACCTTACAGGGTTGGGGTAGCGTCTCCATACGGGCCTTGAGGGCTAAGTGATCCGACCATGGCACCGCCTCCGTTGCAATATCGTTCACTTGAATCCCAGACGCAAAGATCAGATCTAATGTGTGTCCCGCCTGATGCGTAGGAGTCGTAACAAGTTGAGAGAGTCCCAGTGTTGCCATGGTAGACACTAGGTCCATTGCCCGACTGGAGGCCGCATCATCGGCATGGACATTGAAGTCGCCCAGGACCACAAGCCCTGGGTACTCCAACGCCCAACCCGACACCGCCTCCACCAGGGATGGTAAGGTGCTGGCCGGTGCGTTAGGCGGACAGTACACCAGCCAGATCGCCAACCCCTCTCCAACATTCCACGCAAGGCCGACACACTCGATTCCATCGATCGTTGGGGCTGGGAGAGCCCAGAAGGAGTAACCCTCCCGTATGAATAACGCCACCCCTCCCCCCGCCCGCTAATCCGCGATTGGTGGAAGACCGAGTGACCCGGGGGGATCATCTGGGAGAGAGCCACCGTCTCCCCCTCTTGCACCCAGGTCTCGGTCACGCAAGCCAGGTCTACATCCTGCCGAAGCAGGAAATCTCTAAGGATCTCGGTCTTATTATTTACAGACCTGGCGATGCATAACACCAATGACGGACGCGGGCAATTTTTCTTGGTCCCGCTACCTGTCACCGTTGGGATGGGAAGTAGACTGGAAGGGGGCCGAGCACTGTTTTGTCTCGGCCTCCTTCCCTTACACCTCCGTCCATTCCCACCGTCATACCTTCCCCTCCCCAGGACCACTGGAATCCCCTGGCCAGGCATCCACACCTATGCTCCGGTAGTTGTAATGGAATGGTCATACTCACCTAACTAAGTTCACAGCGTAGGTCCCTAGCCCACCCTCGCCCTCGGTTCCCAACTGTCTAATTCACTATAATTTAACAATATAATCAACAAATCCCCCCAATCCTCCCTCTAATTGATTAGTCAAATAGCTCTCTCATTAGCACAACAATAAAACTCCTTCCTGTCTAAATTTAAGGTGCTAAAACCTTAAGGGTTGGAACACTTTCCCTACGAAGAAAGGTTAAAACGCTTGGGGCTCTTTAGCTTGGACTGAGGGGGTGACATGATAGAGGTTTACAAGATTATGCATGGGATAGAGAAGGTAGAGAAAGAAGTATCTTTCTCCCTTTCTCACAATACGAGAACTCATGGGCACTCAATGAAATTGCTGAGCAGTCAGGTTAGAATGGATAAAAGGAAGTACTTCTTCACCCAAAGGGTAATTAACACATGGAATTCACTACCACAGGAGGTGGTGGTGGCTGCAAGCATAGCTGGCTTCAAGAGGGGATTGGATAAACATATGGATCAGAGGTCCATCAGTGGCTATTAGCCACAGCATATTGCTGGAACTCTCTGTCTGGGGCAGTGATGATGTGTAGTCTTGGTGCTTGGGAGGGGCAACAGTGTGAGGGCTTCTAGTACCCTGGCCCCACTGATGGACCTCCTGATGGCACCTGGTTTTTTGGGCCACTGTGTGACACAGAATGTTGGACTGGATGGGCCTTTGGCCTGATCTAACAAGGCTTCTCTTATGTTCTTATAGTAATATTGCTATTACCAATTCTTAAAAAAGCCCTCCCATGGGTGCATGGGGAAATGACTACTGCAGGGACAAATACGGAGCCAATGTCTGGGGGATATGAAAAAATCCACATCATCGGTCTGTGGCATCCAAAGACACTTTTTACAGTGATCCTGCCAGAAAGCTCATGTCAAGCAAGTTTGGGAAAAACTGCAGCAAAGCAGAGGGAAAGAACAGAAACAGATTGAATAGAGGACATCTGGGAAAAACAAATGTTGCAGTAGGGAAGCCAAAGTGGAGCTAAACATCCATGTGAAAACAGCCCTGGAGCTGTTGCAAGAATTCCCAGATAGTACAGATGCTGCAATATGGGTCCAACTAAGGATGCCCTGCCCCAACAGTGACTGATCTGAAAGAAAGACTCACAGCATTTGTACCAAAATGATGAAAAGCATCTCTGACCTCTGTCATAAAAACTGGAAATGTTTAGGCACAGTTGTGAATGCATGAAGAACTGAACACCACAAATCTGCGTAACTAGAGAAGGCTGAACACTGTTCTGCAAGTCACAAAGGTTAGTTCTGTCCCAATTCACAGTCAACCCACACCTTATTGCAGCCAGGTATTAGGTACATCTAAAGAGTTCATGAGTTGTAGTGGTTAGAACAGTAATACTCACTCCACAACTCCTGGATAGCTGCATTTGCAATTGCTATCAACCAAAAAATCCCCACTCCTTGCATGAGGCCTGCACCTCAAAGAGGTATATACCTTACTCCTGGGGTCCCCAACCCCGGGCCATGGACTGGTACCGATCCGTGGCCTATTAGCAACTGGGCCACAGAGCAAGGCAGAGGTGCCACACTGCCCCTTTTGCCTACCCAGGACCTGGGTGGACAAAAGAGGCAGCGTGGAGAGGCAGCCTCAGAGCAAGACAGAGCAGCCCCGTCACCCCTTCCACCTGCCCAGGATCTGGGTGGACAATAGAGGCAGTGCAGCCTCACTACAAAGCACCACCTCTTTCATCCGCCAGGGTCCCAGGTGGGCAGAAGGGGCAGTGTGGCAATGACCTTTGCCTACCGCTTATTTAAAGACTCCTGGGGGGGGCAGGGACGGGGTGTGGGGGCAGCAAAAACCCCAGCACCCCCCCACCCCAGTCCATGGAAAAATTGTCTTCCATGAAACTGGTGCCAAAAAGGTTGGGAACCACTGCCTTACCCATTCCTCTGGCAGCAGCTCTTTCAAGATGGGAAGCCAAGCAAGGGCCTTGCTTCATTTCCTGAAACATGAGGCAAACTCCCTATTGCGGAATGATGCTCAGAAAAGCCATGTGTGGCTCACAAGTCACCCAAGTGAGTATCACTGTGTTAGTGTCAGATTAGGATTGCAGACCCAAGTTCAAAATGATGCTATACTACCCTGAGCTCCTTGGAGGGAGGACAGGATAAAAACGTAATAAATAAAATAAAGTTTAGAGGACTGGAACATCCAGGTTATATAAATGTCATCAACACACAGGTTTTTTATTTACAAGCACTACAGTATCTTGCCTTGCCACAAGATACTGTCCCATGCATACATACAGTGTGAATCATTCTCTTACCAGTTCTTTCTCAAGACCAGGGACAAACAAGGAGGCACCATGATGACTGCAACTGTTCTGGCTGGAATTCCAGGTTTTTTCGTCATCGGAGAAATAGTAGCATTTCCCTCTCCATGTGATCCAGTCTTTGGGGCAAGATGGACAGGATGGGCATGCTGGCAACTTCTGTGGCATTAGAGCTGAAACAGAGGAAACAGTATCAGCAGGCTTGGCTCTGATTTAGAAAAACTTCATTTATCTTATGTTAACAGACTGAATACGCATAACTCCGAATAGGAACAAGAAAACCAGTACTGAAGAAAGATAGTCTAATTACTGGATTTAAAAATAAAAAGAGAACAGAGATACAACATTCAGCTGTTACTCTGCAACCAGAATTGCAAACATACTAGCTTGGTGCATGTGTCGAATGCAAAACTCTGGCTTTAATTGTTGGAAGGTGGTGCAGAGGGAGAGATCTGCCCTTATTTTACTGATGCCTTTCCTAACAATGCTGTTCCTAACCAAGAACCCTTTTTTGTTGTTTTAGCATCGTTTGCTAGTCCAAGCTCATACCACTTTAGCTTTCCTAACTTTCTCTCTACAAGCACTGGTTACTTGTTTATATTCAACCCTAGCTATAAGGCCCTCATTCCATTTCCTAAATGAGTCTTTTTTATTTCTCAAGTCTTTAGAGAGCTGTTTATTGGAGCTACCTTGAAAAAAAGGCAGAGAAAAGCAGAAACAGAACACTGAGAACAAAGTATCTCCTAATACTGAAACCAAATCAGCATCTCTCTACAAAAATATGCTATGGTTGCAGGTTGCAGAAGAGACACTTTTGGCCCTTTCAATTAAATTTATATCACACTTTTATTCTTTTTACTTTATTTTTTATTCCTTTATTTATATTCCACTATATTTTTTATTATGTAGGATGGTAATTTAAACAATACAAAAATCTTTCTTTTGACCCCCGCAAAAAATTATTTTCCTACTTTTATTCCCAATGGGAATCCAAAGCTGTTTGGGGATACTGTTTTCCTCACCTCTGTTTTTTACAACCACTCTGTAAAGCAGGTTAAGCGGAGGGAGTATGGCTAGGTCAAAATTGCCCCTTGAGCTTCCATGGCAGACTGCGAATTCCAATCTGGTTTTCTGTGGTCCTGGGTGAAAGTGTAGATGACTGGGGAAGGCAACGGCAAACCACCCCGTAAAAAAGACTGCCGTGAAAATGTTGTGATGCGACGTCACCCCAGAGTCGGAAACAACTGGTGCTTGCACAGGGGACTGACTACCTTTACCTTTTTAGTTTAACATTGTATCATCTATGCCATGCTAGCTGTTTGGGGTCACAAACATCACTAGCCCAAAATGAGCTAGGTACTGTATGGGCCTTTTCACACTTACCGGTAGAAACCGGAAGGGAGTCGGTATTGTGCCTCCTTGCAGTAATCCGAGACAGGGATGGGAGTTTTCAGACACGTTTTTTTCCCCGGTAGGGTTCCGTGATTGAAGCAAGCCATTTCACACTGTTCCGCTTTTATCTCGCTTCCACCAGCGCCAGCCGTTTTCGCCTGCCGGCGCGCGATCTCCGGCTTATTTTTTTTGGGGGGGGGGAACGTTGGGCAAAGATCACTATAGTGCTATAGCGTAATATCACAAAAGCACCACCATAGAGATGGCTAGGCTCCATTGAGATAAGTTACCAAGTTTCAGTGGCGGCGATCTCTGGCATCTTAATGGAACCCAGGCATCCCTATGGTGATGCTGTTGTGATATGTTGCTATAGCACTATAGCAATCTTAGCCCGACGTTCCAAAAAAAAAAGCTGGAGATCGTGTGCCGGCGGGCAAAAAAGGGCGTGAAAACTGCTCCCGGATTAGATACTGGACATTTCACAAAGCGCCCCATACCAATTTCAACCTGGAAGGAGGGGTTGAAAACTGGAAGAAGCTGCTCTTTGTTAGTAACGACTCAGGCATGCCTCACTACCGGGACAGCCGCGGGACTGTGTGAAAAGGTGACAGTATTCCGGTAGCAGCCAGTTGCTGAGTCGGGTTTGTCTGAAATGCCAGCAGAAACCCGTTACTGTTCAGTAACTGACCAGCTTCCATACCGAAATACATAGGCTGTGTGAAAAAGTTCTATATTATTTTCCAAATTAGTATATAGGACTGTATTCTTTAATACCGTATTCAGTTTTAAATCCATATACTGTAATGTTTATATCCACAAGTAATGTGCACTTTTCTTTAGGAACCATCTGTACAACAGATTTTTAAAAGATTTCAGTGATTTAAATTGTTTCTCTCCCTTGATGATTTAATTTAGTTCAGCTTGTAATGCCAATTACCGCCCCCACCTCAGACTCATCTTGGCTGTCAGTCAACACCAGTCTTTCAGCAAAGGGTTTTTGACATAAAACAGAGCAACCCAGTAGCATACAGCCACAGCAGCAGGGTTCCTGAATACTGTGAGTTTAACAGCAACACATACACAGTTTAAAAAAAGCAGCGTAGCACTCATTTGTTGTGAGGGCCGAATCTGACACAAATGAGACCTTGTTGGGCCGGGCCATGTCAGGTTGGGCCAGGCCATGTGTGTACCTATTTAAGATTAGGTAATAGAGATATAAATTTTATAAAGGGCACAGACAAACACAATTAAATATATATATTTTTAAAAGCTTAAAACATTAGCACTCGTTGGTCTTAAAGGTGCTTTCTTTGTATTTCTCTCATGGGATCCAGGGAACTGTGCAAAGGAAGCTGTGGCTCTTTCCTTCCTTCCCCAGGGGACAGAGGAGGGAGGAACCTCAGCCAATAGAAGGAAGAGAGGCTTGGCTCAGTAACTCTGTTGTGTGATTGAGAGAGCCTGGAAAAACAAGCTCTGCCTTCCCCCTCCCCAAGGAAGGAGCCTCAGCTTTACTCTGTAGCTCCTGTGTGACTGAGCAAGCCTTGCAAAGCAAGCTGTTATGCAGAAGAAAGCAGATGATAGCCAGTTGCTCGAGGGCCTGATAGGAGCCCTCTGGAAGCCTGATTTGGCCCCCGGGCTGCATGTTTGACACCTCTAGTTTTAAATGTTTAAGATTTATTAAGAAGGTGCTCAGTTCTAAAAAAATAAAAGTAGTGACTGAAACAACTAAGTAAAGGTAAAGGTAGTCGTTTACCAGTCGTTTCCAGTTCTGGGGTGACGTCGCTTTCACATTTTCATGGCAGACTTTTTACGGGGTGGTTTGCCATTGCCTTCCCCAGTCTTTTACACTCCCCCCCCCCCCAGCAAGCTGGGTACTCATTTTACCAATCTCGGAAGGATGGAAGGCTGAGTCAACCTTGAGCTGGCTACCCAAACCCAGCTTCTGTCAGGATCAAACTCAGGTCATGAGCAGAGAGCTCAGACTGCAGTACTTCAGCTTTACCACTCTGCACCACGGGCTCTTGAAACAACTAAAGACAGCAGTATAATCCTAGCACTCTTTACATCTAGTGCACTTTGGGCAGACTCAAAGGCTCAGTCCAAATTCCTAGCCTCAGCTGACTGACTGACCATCTATACATTTTGTGTGGCTCTCGAAGCCAGCCAGCAGCTTGAAGAATGCATATAAAGTTAAAGTCGCTTTCTTTCCATCTCCACTTCCCTTCCCATCTATTTCCTTCCTTGTGGCTCTCAAACATCTGACATTAATGTCTTGCGGCTCTCAAACTTCTGACATTTATTCTATGTGGCTCTTACATTAAGCAAGTTTGGCCACCCCTGATCTAACTCATCTAATTAGGAAGGGGAGGGGGCCTGTGTACTGAGTTTGTAATTTTCCCAGGCACCGTTCTTTCTCCCAAGGACAACCACTCAGCCAGCTGCATTATGATAATAAAACAAGGACGCCTATTTGTAAAACCTAAAGCAGTACATCAGAGGACTTAAAACTTTCTTTTAATTATATTTAATGACACACCTGCCAAGAAACATATAAATCAGGCCAGATACTTGTATCTCCTTTATCCAATCATTATATGCACCCCTGGCCAATAAATGGTTGAGATGTGACCACACATCTGTGAACACACTTTTGTTCCTTGATTCAAATTCTTAGTGGACTGCACAGGCCCATAGCTACAGGGGGCCCAGGGGGCCCAACCCATCTAATCAACTCCCGCTCAACCCCTAGGGCCTGTTGAGTTCAGGGGGTGATGGAGGAGGCTCAGGGACCAAAGGAAGTGACTGGTTGGCGTTTAGCTGCTCGCCACAGCTGGGCGCAGTTGCTGAGGAAGGGAAGAGCAGTGGGAGGGGAGCCAGCCTGTGGGAAGAGCGTGTGTGAGAGGAGGTGTTTGGGGGTGGACAGCAAGCAAGAATGGAGCCCGCCCCCCCCCCCACTGCCTCCATGTGCAGTTTAAATGCCTTCAAATGGCATTTTCCTGCAGCTCCTCTGGGACGATTTTAATCACTATGTGAAGGAGGGAGGAGGCAGGCTTGAATAAAATTTCCATCTCCCTCCCTGCCCAGGCTCTGCTGCTGCCATTGCTGAGGGGACCAGGAAGTGCAGGGAAGAGAGAGAGAGAGCAGGAGAGGAGGAAACTATCAGGCACCGCACACTTCCTTTCTCAGCCTATCATCCCGGAACACCTTTCCCTGTTTCCCCATTCACTCCCCCGCCTTGGGATGGCCAACTGCCCCACTCTGCCCTGCCTGACTCATGTGGGGCGGGGGCTAACCCAAGGAGCATGCCGTGCAGGGGCATGGGGTTGGGACAGTAGCGGCAAGAGTCCCAGGGGGACGAGAGGGCAGAGGGCCCCCCCACCAAAAATTTTACTTACTGGGCCCCCCTGTCTAAAATTTTCTGCCTACAGCTCTCAAACTGGAAAGAAGCCACAGGGAAGCATTTCTCACCCCATAGTTGGGAACTGAAAACTGGAAGCCACACTGCTGGAGTCAAAGGGAACAGCAATATCACAGTGAACCAAGCTAGAATAAAATCAGACAACTCACCAAGTACTAGAATGGTGAAAGCGATACCGATGATTATCCCTGATCCAAATGTATAAATATATGTGCTTCTTCTAGAAGAAGTCAGTGGTGATACCCATGTAGTTCTCTCTCCTAAAACAACAAGAGGTTAAAGTTTTCAACAATCAAAACTGGGAAAATACGTGGCAATACCTGAGGAGGTATTCCTAGGAAGTATTTAAAAAACAGGTTCAAACTCAAGACACCCAGGGAGACTTCTTTTCGCTAACCTAGACAACCCCCCCCCCCCCCATTATTAGTCTCTAAAAGATCTTTGCTCCAAAAAGTTAACAGCATAAGAGGGGGAAATGAGCTTGCAGTTAGCAATACCATCATGTAAGGGTTAAACCTGCTATTCCACTCCCTGTGTGGTCCCACACAGGTATAATTTTGGAATGAAAGCAGATGGTATACTCATGTTCTCTAGTTCATTGCTTACTTAACTCCATTTATTCCTACTCTTTGCTTCCTTTTAACCAATTTTTAATCCATAAAAAGGACTGCCTTTTAGTCTTTGGTGAGGTACCTTGTCAAAGGCCTTTTGAAAAGCCAGGTATATAATGTTTACTGGATCACCTGGGATTGCCAGGTCCCCTCGCTCATCTGGCAAGGGGGTTGGGGGGCAAACTCTGTGGTTAAAATTGGGCTTAAACCTTAATGTTTTCCCCAAAACTACTAGAGTATCCCCCACGTGATGTCACTGTATTGGAGGAGGGCTTTCCCCTGCCAGCCAGCTGGTCCACAGAGGGGAGGAGACTCTGAAACTGGAGGATCCCCCTCCCTGACCTGGCAGCCCTAGGCTCACACGGTCTGCATACCTGTTCATTTTCTCAAAGAACTCCAAAAAGTTGATGAGGCAAGACTCCCCTTTGTAGGGGGTCATGTAATTGTTTCTCAGCAGGCTTTATTCTTCTCTGTGCCTAAGAATTCTACCTTTGATTACTGTCTCTACTAATTTGCCTGGGACAGGACAGACATTAGGTTACTGGCCAGTAATTTCCTGGTTCCCCACTGTCGTAGGCAGACTTGGGAAGCCACCACTCTGGTATTGGCCTCCTCAGGAGGGCCCAGAGCACCCACCCAACACCTTTCGTTCCTGACCGAATGAGGTGTGAGGACCCAGGCAGAATAATAAGCAATTTTATTTTAATATGTCTATTAATAACTGGTTTTCAAACAATTTGCAGAATAATGAGAACAGTAAGGATGGTGAACAAACAAAACATCCTAATGGGTCTATCTAGACTGTTCCTAGCTGTCTCTTGACAGTTGGCTTTGAGCTGACTCACCCCTTCTAGATGAGGGATCCTTCCATTTACAGCAGTCTCTCCTCAGCTTTGTTCCCTCTGTTCAACCTCCTCTTTTGGGCAAGGCCTTTTATCCCTTCTTTCCAGGCACCATTCCCTACTCTTCTACTGCTGTAAGTTTTCATTCCAAATCCCTGTTAATCAATCACAGGATCCAAAGGGTGGCCTGGGAAATGTTGACCCAGTAGTCTTTCCAATAACAGCTGCCAGGTCTGACTCAGGAAATATTGGGGGAATTTGAGGGTGGAGCCAGGAGCAAGGTTGTTACAAGCATGAATTAAAGAGAGTTCAGGCCATCACATTTAAAGGGACCACTCTCCTTTTAAATGCCTTCCTTCCATTGGAAATAATGGAGGATGAGGCACCTCCTTCTGGGGCTAATAGAATTGGACCCCCTGGTCCAATCTTTTGAAATTTGGGGGGGGGGGGTGTTTTAAGGAGAGGCACAAGATGCTATGCTGAAAATTTGGTGCTTCTGACTCGATAGCCCCCAGAGCCCCATAGATCAATTCTCCATTATACCCTACGGAGATTAGTCTCCATAGGGAATAATGGAGCATGCAGTGGACATTTCCCTCCCTCCTCCACTTTCTGATAATCCTGAAGTGGGGGGAGGGCCCCCAACTGGGGATTGGCAACCCTAACTCAAATACAGGCTTTCCCAGAGTCACAAGGGCCTTGTTCACACAGTGTGTTGAGTCCATGTTAAACTGACCCGGTTCTGTTCCAAATATCTTTGTTCCGGATATTATCGATCAGACTGCCATACTGCAATTCAAATCACTCAGCAATGAAACCGTCTTCTGCTGCCCACACAACGGCACCATGCAGTTCTTTTTTTCCCCTCTATTATTATGCGCACGCTCACAGGTTAAAACATTATGTGGTTATGCAGTTATGCACATATCGCTAAGTAGTCCAGAAGTTGGTTAATATTGCAGCAGAACTATCCAGGCGGAGAAAACTACGAGGTGAAACCGGAGAACTCAAAAAACACTGCAAAGGAGCAGGTAACAAAATAATCCGGTTCCAAGAAGGATTGGGGGCGCTACCATGAATTAATACCCGGAGGCAGATGTCGCTTTCTGATCAGCCACTTTAAATCCGGAAGGAAACAGCAGCGACATCTGATTATACTGTGTGTCTGAATAGGTCCAAGGACTCAATAGCAGGTCCAGTCTCATAACACCCCAAAACACCTTTTAAAAATTGGTATAACATTGGCTAGTCTCCAATTTTCTGGTACAAAGGTTGCCACTTGCCAACCTTCAGGTAGTGGTTGGAGATCTCCCACTATTACAAGTGATCTTTGGGCGGCACAAATAAGATCCCCTGGAGAACATGGTTGCTTCGGAAGGTGGGCTCTATATTATACCCCATTGAAGTAGGGTTCCCTGGTTTGTGTTGGAAAATAGGAGACTTTGGGGGTGGATCCAGGAGAGGGCACGGCTCGGGGAGGGGCCTCAGCATAGTAAAATGAGATAGAATTTACCCTTCAAAGCAGCCATTTTCTCCAGGGGAGCTGATCTCTACCAGCTGAAGATCAGTGGTAAAAGCTGGAGATCTCCAGGCCCCACCTGGAGGCTGGCAACCCTACAAAGCCCTTCCCCTCCCCAAATCCTGCCCTCTTCGGGCTCCACCACCAAAATCTCCAGGTATTTCCCAACATGGAGCTGGCAACCCTAGTACAGCTGAATTTAGTGATAAGTTACATATATGGGTTAGTAGGCCAACTATCCTTTCTGGGACAAAATCCATCAGTGAATCCACCCTTGCTTGGAAACATACAGCACTCAGCTAGACCCAAAGCTTTATGGGAGGAAGAACCTGATAGAGAGCCATAGGCTAAGATAAACTACCATACAGACATGGCTGCCAGAGAGGAATTGCTTGGAACTGTGGTGGAATTTTCAGGTAGGGAGTCTGAAGAACTTATTCAAACTGAAGTGACAAGAGACGAAGTTCTAGACCTAGTGGGTAAACTAAAAAAACCCCCTTCAAGATGGGCCATTCCTGCCTTGATTAAACCCTTGACCAGGGGTAGGGAACAGTGGCTCTCCAGATGTTTTTTGCCTACAACTCCCATCAGCCCCAGCCAGCAGAGTCAATGACTGGGGCTGATGGGAATTGTAGGAAAAAACATCTGGAGAGCCCTACCCCTGCTCTTGACCATTTGCCACAGTGTTTTGGTGCATGGAAAGAATAGGTTGATGCGGGCTAACTAGACAGAGATAGGTCAAAGTGGGCTAACTATATAGATTCAGAGATCCATAGGCTAAATTAAGCTACTATACAGACATGGCTGCCAGCCAGGAATGGTCCAGTCTCATTTGGAATTCCACCACAGTTACCTGCCTCAAATCCTACATATCTTATTTCAAATGTACCAAAGAAAGAAGAATTCAACTGACCTCCCTCCATTTTTTTTCATCACTGCGTCCTACGATTTAATACAACTGAAACAGTCTTCTTAATCCTAACTATAAAACTTTCAACCCTGCATGAAACTCTATCCCAGCAGAAAGATTGTTCTTTCAGGATGGAGAAAGTCAACAGTCTAAGACAGCTTAGAGTGATTTGACAGATACTTCAATTTCCTTTGGTGGATAGATATATGTCTTGTCCCACTACCACCACTGGTTATGGAGGCTTTGTGGATTTTCAAAACAATACCGACCACGTTTACCAGAGATGAAAATGAGATGAGGGGACACATCATAAGCAATGATTTCTCTTTCAACAGTGCCTTAAACTCTCTGAAAGAACTGTCATCTTTCCTAGCTCTCCTAGGTAGAAAAATTTACTTACCAGGTACCATTCTCTCACTTGAGAGTTCTTTAGATCCCACTTGATGTGAGTTTAAACCATTGTTCTTTGTTCTATTATCACGAGTTTCATTGACAGTAGAAGGGGCTGTCATTTTTGGCTCATCAGGATGATTTTTCCTCTCCAAATTGTCATCCATAAGTCCAGTTTGCTCTGAGACATTTTCATTTGATTCATGTTCAGGATTTTCTTTGGTAGTAGCAGACGCCAGCATTTTTAGCTCACTGTCATTAGGGCTTTCAGTTGACTCTTGTCTCGTGCAATTTGACTTCCACCTCTGGGAAGAATGTAGATACAGTAAAACTCTGTGTACAAAATATCTGAGTCAGTTGCTGAGTCCTACATAAAAACCTATCTTAAATGTACTGTATTTACTACCACTAACAGGAGGATTAAGCATGAGAAATCAAGGTTTTATTCACACAGACTAAATTGCCCAATAACCTTTAGTCCAATATGGCCATCTGGAGAAGTGTGTTAAGTCAGTCAGGAATGCTGGTAATGGCAGTTAAACTTGGCAGTCTGAAAGTGAACCTATAATGACAGAAAATTTTCGACTTAAGCATACAGTTTTTCCAGTTATAAAGCAAACTATGACTAGAGCTCAAAAGCGTAAAGGTGCCACAAGGAAACAACTCAGATCGTCAGCAAACTTTCACTACTAACATTTTTTGTTTACAAGGATGTGCACTGATCAAAACAGCTGAAAACCCTCCTTATTCAAGTCAGTTGCCTCCTACTGGGATCTAGGGAAGGGAAGGTAATTAAGAGGAAACCAGAGCTGTACAGAGGGATTGGAAGGAGGAAGGGAGGTTCAACCAAGTCAGGTATGTGTCTGTGTAGTGCCACAGCTGAAATATTCCCTTTCACGTTCTTTAAAGGATGCTAAGGACACAGGTGTGGTAGTCTCTATTTATGAGAACACAACTGGGTGACCACCACCTTGCAAGAGTGCAATGCAAGGCTACACTACAGGAACATACTGCTAATATTAAATTTAAAACAGCAATACATTTTCGTCTACGTGGGAGAAAACCCACAACTATGATAGGGGTTTACAAAGGCAGGGATAGGGTAGATAAAATGGAGAGAGCTTTTTCCTTCCCTTTCTCATAATACCTGAACTTGGGGGGCACCCACTGAAATTGTTGGGTAGTGTATTCAGAACAAACAAAAGAAAATACTTTACCCAGTGATTAATTAAACTGTGAAACTCACTGTCAGGAGAGATGCCAGAGCACAGACTTCATGAAACATTTGTGGAGGCTACTTGCCATGGTGACTAAAAGGGAGCCTCCATATCCAGAAACAGCAAAGCTTGAATACCAGTGGTGGGAGGCAGCTGCTATGAGGCCCATTCTCTGTGCCCTGCTTGTTTGGCTCTCCAGCGCAACTGACTAGCTACCATGTCAAACAGTATGCAGGACTAGAGCTATTCTTAGGTTCTTATGTTCCGCTCTCTCATAGGACTTCACTCTGCTCGATCCAGGGCTGCCCAGAGCCACCTTAGGTCCCTGGATAAAGATTCCATCTGGGCCCCTCCATATGACCCTGATCCAAACCAAACATCATAACAGAAATCACTTGGCTGGTAACAATAAAAAGATCCATATATCCATCTGTCTGCCCATTTGTGGCAGGTGTAACTCTGAAAATAAAACAAGGAATCTCAAAATTGGCCACTAGGTTCAAGATGATCATGGAAATTCTGGAGCCAAAAATGAAAAGAACTGGAATGTCCTGGCCCACTTGTTATCACTAAGGCAGATTGACATTTTATTATCATGCATGTCAAGGGTGGAGGGAGGGAAGCATTCTTCCACTAAAATAGTTAACTATTAACTCCCCCCTTCCATTCATAATATTAACAAAGGTTTGCTGCTGTACTATTAAATATGTTCTAAGTTGCCAACCAGGATGGATGAGGAGTTCTTTAAGGGGGAAGGGGAGGGTAGAGAAAAATTAAAAGTGGGGTAAGCCAGTGGCAGATAGTGAAAGGAAGGTAGCAAAACAAAGGTGGATAAAATTGTGGAAAAGGGTTAGAGAAATGTAGGAATACACAATGAAAGGTTTTTTAAATTTTGTTACTACAAACTAACAAGACCGCCCTTTTGCAAAATCTGGCTGTGCAGAAGCTGGGTGGAACACAAGGAAACCACAGGCCTTGTTAGGAGGCTGCATCATGGCAAGCCCTATAGTTTTGTCCCGTCTGGTCTTGCCTTGCTCCAGTGCTTTCCTGTCTGGTGGCGCCAAGTTTTCAGCGAAAGCTTTCCCTCAGCCTTCTAGTAAACTTTGCTAAAAGGCCCATGCAGCATATCGGAGCGCTTTTTCACTGTGCTCTGCCTTCACTGTTTCACTAATAGCTGCAGTACTCCAAACTGCACCAGGGTTACTGCAGTACTCCAAACTGCACCATCGCGCGTAGCTGCCTGCGTGGAAAGAACGGTTCTTTGCGTTTGCCCAGGAACAGGTCTTGGTTCGGGTTACTGTTTTTTTTAAATCCCTGGTTTTTTAAAAAAAGAAAAAAAATCTCAAATTTTCGCGCAACCCTGATTTTGCCTTTTCGCGTAGCAAGTGCTCAAAAACAAAGGCCTTAAATCATCCGTTTCAAAGGGAAAAAATGGAAGAAATTTACTCACGCTCGCGGTCAATGCCTTCGTTTCCCGCGATCTAGCGCCGAACTGATGCTTTGTGGGTCTTAAAGGTGCTACTCCACTGCCAACTTTCCTATACAAAGAGCTGAAGATGATTTACTCCAGAAGCAAAACTACTTTGAAGATCAGTGACGGAGAAGAGCGGGACTGTGGCTACTTCCAAACCTCCATGGGACGAGGACAGAACGGAAGCGGAAGTGGGTGAAGGCGATTGAAACCCGTTGCCTTTTCCCGCAGGAGCTGCCTGCTGTGTAGGGCGGGGTGAAATTGATGTTAATCGTTGACACCGCTGGGCACGTACCCGCTTACCGGAGCTTCTCCGCCTTCTTCCCCAGCTGAACAGAGCAGGAGTCAAGTTTCACCTTTAAGACCAACAAAGTTTTATTCAGAATGTAAGCTTTTATGTGCTAGAAACAGGCTTCATCAGACAATAGGATGGAATGGCAAGCAGTCCTAAATATAGAGAAAGTGGGCAGTGAATTAGTATGCAAAATCATGGAAATGTTTTTTTAGCAGATTAAAAGAATCACAAGTTGAAGTTTGGTGATTTTGTTGATTGGGCTGCAACAAGAAGGCAATGTAAGTCAGAATAGCAGATTGATGTCCATGTCACCAGGTGTGAAGTGCAATAAATAAGGGCCTGTTGCAAAGAGGAAAAATGAGCCAAAATGAGGAAACCAGTCTCTCAGAGGCCCAATCCAAACATGTAACACACACATAAACATCATTCTAGTTTGCCATTAGAAAAAAAGAATGCATTAAAATATTTTGGAAGATGGGTTAGTATATGTAATGAGATAAACTGCCCTGCAGTTTGGGGGCTCTCCCTCAAACTCCCTTCTGGTTAGAGCCACTTTTCCCATGGCAATTATAGTGGAGGAAGCAGCTAATTGGGCTTTCCCCAGCATTGGTAGCAATGGGCCTTTTGGGGAACCCACAGACAGGGAGGGACCCCCTGGTGCAATCTTTTTGGGACTTGGGGGTTTTGTAGGGGAGAGTTCCCTGACGTTTTGGGGGCTCTCCCTCAAACCCCCTGCCCCCCAGCAGCCTCTGATTATGCCCTATGTTGCCATTGAGTTCAATGGCCCATAGGATATAATGGTGGGATAGGGGCACCCTCTTTGGGGGTTTTGTAGGGGAGAGTTCTGCAGTTTCCCCACAGTTTTGGGGGCTCTCCTTCAAACCCCCTCCCCTCCAGGCAGCTTCCAATATACCCTATTTTGCCATTGATTTCAATGGCCCATAGGGTATAATGGGGGCATATATTCGGAAATAGCCGTATATCTCCCATATATATGGCTATTCTGAATACCGGTATTTTGGCCCTGTATATTTCCAAATCTGAATATTTCCGATTTTTTTTTCCACACCCCTAGTGTGAAGCTCAAGGCCAAACCCTCCTGTGAAGCTGGCATTTTAGGACTGCCATTACATAGGTGTCCTTTTAACCCTGCAAAGAAGCCTAGGTGGGGGAGGGGAAGGATACAGATTGAAGTTGCAATGCTTCCAAACACTCCCCATACCACTCACTTGACCAAAAATCCCATTTATTCTCAGGTAGGGAGGAAAGGACCTGAAGTATGAAGACTTTATTTTATTATATTTGTATCCCACCCTCCCCTAATGGGCTCAGGGCAGCTTCTGTTCCTATGAAGGTTTAAAACAGCTCCAGGACATTTTAACCAGTGATGCATTTTGTGTGTGTTGCAGGTGTGTGTGTGTGCGCGTGGGGGGAATAAGCTGCCCTTCCTCAGTTCCAGTCCATTTCAGGAGGTTCCAGCTGCTGCCTTAAAACCAGAGGGTGAAATTCCAGCACCATGAATAACACCCACAGCCACCTTTAAGGGATTTGGCAGCTCTCAGAGATAGACTTGCCACTTGCTCCTTGTTTAGTATTTTCCCTTTGTATTGTAACTGCAATTTTAATACATTATAAAGATGGTGGATTCCAATGAAATGCTGTTAATGATCTGTTACACATGGGCCCAGTACAGACAAAATGCAAAACCCATGAGAACAAAGTTTGTTGAACTCAAAGATTCAAAGTTTTATTCTGGGTATATGCTTTCACATGCATTCACACAATAGCTTATAGATTGAATAAAACTTTGTTTGTTTTAAAGGTGCCACAAGACTCAAACTTTTGCTGCTGCTTCAGACCAACACAGCTACCCCATCTGAATCTATCAGGTTTAATTAAGCAGACTATAGCAACTCCCCTTTTCTGAAGTCAGGAGGGGAGGGGGAAAACTGAGGCATCTTTGTTTTTGCTCCCAAGTGGATGGTTTTGTATGGGTGGGTGAATGTGAGAGAAAGAGAAATGCCCAAAGTCCACCTCTGCAGGGACCATCCCTGCTAGCAATATCCCTCTCCCCCTTATCAGTCCATTTGGCTTTGGGAGGTTGTCTGTACCTGCTCCAATCAGGTACAGACAACTGTCAGTAAACTTGTCAAGCTTCTCCCACTCTCCACCCTCACCTGTTGTGTGTATGCTTCTTTAGAGCTGTAAGAAACCTGAAAAGTTAATATGCAATTAAACGACCAAACATTAAAAACTAAATGTAAACTAAATCATAAACCAACGTACATGTATTTATTGTAAAAAGCTAAAACCATTTAAGGGCCCATCATAAGCCTCTATCCTATTTACAATCATAAAACCATAATGGGAACCCATTCAACTTGACTTGGCGCATTTTGACCTAGACTGGTCTTCAGAAGTCAGAAAGGTAAGTACACATATTGGCTCATAATACAGAACACAATAAAACAGAACAATGCTGGACCACAGTGAAATTTAATGAAGTGACAAAGGCTTAAAGATATTCTTGAAGCCTCTTATTCTAAAGCCTTATGTCCTAATCAAGTGCATACATGTTGCATCCAGTGTCTTATTGTATGCCACATGGTCCAGAATTGATCAAGGTAGGTGTAAGGTCAGAGCCTGTGTGCCAAAAGTTATCTCTTGGCATCAGGTCAAGTTGAGTGGGTTCCGATTGTGGCTTTATGATTGTACATAGGATAGAGGCTTATGATGGGCTCTTAAATGGTTTTAGCTTTCTAAAATAAATACATGCATGTTGGTTTATTTTTTATTTTACAGTTAGTTTTTAATGTTTGGCCCTTTAATTGCATATTAACCTTTCAGGATTCTTACTCCAGTTTTTGGGTTAAGTTTCTTTCTCTTTGTTTTTCCTTCTTTAGAGCTGTGCCACACTTGATCTTAGCCAAAAGGCCAAGAAACGATGCCAATCTCAGATGCCAATCAGAATATCACAAAACAGGTAGCTTAAGTTTTGTAATGCTTGTCTCTATATTAGAAAGGCATATATATCTTGATTTTATTTATACTTTTATTAATTTCACTATTCTGTTTTAGCCACGTATAATTTTGCCATTCGATGTTTAAATTTGTTTAATTATTAGGCTTCCTGTTGGCTTGGTGGCATATAAATAAAATGACTGACTGACTGTGCTGTGCCACATATGGCCATGACCCCCAAACCTTCCCTTGAGTGTGCAAGGTGGGAAAGGTGTGCACTGATGCAGAGTAAATCTGCCAAATGCAAAGGACCAGCCACAAGTCAAGCTTGGCTGCTGGGCTCTTTGAAGTCTGGAAGGTCGAAGGAGCCCTCCCTCAGGGGCCAAGGTACCATACCGGAGCGGTCCCTCCCCCCCAAAACAACCCCCATGATAAGCATTTTGTCACTTCAAATTGAAGCAGGTTGCATTGGTGCTTAATGGACTCTGAACGTTTGTTGATCACATATAAAACTACTTCTAAAAGACTCATCTCAAAGCTCTATACCAGGGGTGGCCAACGTTAGCTCTCCAGATGTTTTTTGCCTACAACTCCCATCAGTCCCAGCCAGCATGCACATTACGCAAAACCATATTGGTCTCTTTCTAAATGGGGTTTAAAACTATTATCTAGGCTGAAGGATAACGTTCTATGCCCCCTATTTTTTAATAATTTGTTGCACAGCCAAATGTTATGGGCAAAGTTGAACCCATGGCCATTTTTCTTTTTCTTTTTTCAAACTTCACCATACTGTCTTAAACAAAAGTATGCTTTTAGAAATGCACAAAAAGGTTCTGGCATATTATTCATGAACGAGTCTGGTTTGCTCCACTCTGTCCTAATTTTTATTGATCTGGAATCCTATACAATTCAAGCTCATATGGTAATAACTTCATTATGGAATCCTCATTGAATACAGTCACAGTTAATTGTAAGGGATTAAATAATATTACAAAAAAAAGAAACACTTTGAAAAAGCATTTTTAAAGAATCTGCCAGATATTATAAGCTAACCTGAAATCTACTTCCCACCCAGTGTTTAAATCAAAACATTTTCCTTATCAATATCTTGCTAATGGTACCTCTAAATCTCGGGGCATGGCCATAATAATTACTGATAGACAATCTTTTAAACTCACTGGAAAAATAACTGACCCTAATGGTTGCTTTATATTTATTAAAGGCATTTTAGAAAACAAACCGGTTACAGTCGCATCCATATACGCCCCTAATGATAAACAGCTTCCCTTTATCTCAAACATTTTCCAGGATCTCACACTATTTAATGTTGGTGATACAATCATAGGAGCTGATTTAAATTACATGCCAAATCTCCATTTAGACTGATCCCATTTTCCAGGCCAAGGAGGCAAAAGACTAAAATCCAACCCATACACAGGCCTTTTTTCTTTGTTTAACAAATTTAATTACTCAGGCATATGGAGGTCACTAAACCCTTCAACTAATGATTATACATTCTTCTCTTCCAAGCATCAAATTCACACAAGAATTGATTTTATTTTATGTAATGCCTCACTCACTTCTAATGTCATCTCATCAGATATTAATGCAAAACTATACACTGATCATGCTTGGGTGACGGCTAACTTAAAATGGAACAAAACAAACAGAACTCAACGTCACTGGACTCTAAATTCATCAGTTCTTCTTAATGATCAAATAAAACAGAACATAGAAATATCAATACATCAATATTTTCAGGATAATGATACAGGCAAGAAACATGTCAGACAATATAAGAAAATCTTTGAATATTATAAGTTATTGTCAGAACAAAAAAATTGAGTCTTTATTATTATTGATTGATTAGAAAAGGCATTTGACTCAACTGAAATAAATTATTTACTTAAATTATTAGAAAATATGAATTTTGGATCCTCATTTATATCAGCAATTAATATTGTTTATAAACAATCCAAGTGGAGAATCAAAATTAATGGAAGTTACTCAAATTAGTTTTTTCCTATTCGTGGAATGCAGCAAAGATGTCCACTTTCGCCGCTTTTATACATTCAATCATATGTTATTGATAAAATTAAATATTTTTTGGCTAATCAATTAGAGGGGAGTTTTAGGGTGAGTCTTTTAATTAAATTAACTATTGATTAAATTAGGAGTGTGGCGGACAATTGGGATTTTGCAGTGAGGGGTGGGGGGAGGGTTAAGTTTTAAGATAATACAGGTGGGGGTGAGGTCGTCTTGATATTAGCAAAGGCCACACCGGATGCAGGTGTGGATGCCCGACCTGGGGATTCCAGTGCTCCTGGGGAGGGGAAGGTACAATGGTGGGAGCAGACAGAATTATAAGGGAAGGAGATGGAGACAAAATGGTGCTGGGCCTCCTTCCAGTCTGCGTCCCATCTTGACGGTGACAGGTAGTGGGGCCAAGAGGAATAGCCCGCCTCCATCATTGGTGTTATGTAATGCCAGGTCCATAAATAATAAGACCTCGATCCTTAGGGAGTTCCTGCTCAAGCAGGATATGGACCTGGCTTGCGTGACCGAGACCTGGGTGGAAGATGGGGAGATGGTGGCTCTCTCCCAGATGACTCCCCCGGGTTACTCAGTCTTTCTCCAATCACAGACTAGCAGGCGAGGGGGGAGGGGAGGCGCTATTAATACGGAAGGATTACTCCTTCCGGGCTCTCCCTGCTCCAATGATCGATGGTATTGAATGTGCCGGACTGGCATGGGACGTTGGGGAGGGGTTGGCGATCTGGCTGGTGTACCATCCACGTAACGCACCGGCCAGTGCCTTACCATCCCTGATGGAGGCTGCGGCAGGCTGGGCGTTGGAATACCCAGGGCTGATGGTCCTGGGCGATTTCAATGTCCACACCAATGACACGGCCTCCAATCTGGCGATGGGCCTAGTGTCCTCCATGGCGACACTGGGACTCTCCCAATTTGTTACAACTCCCACACACCAGGCTGGTCACATGTTAGATTTGATCTTTGCGTCAGGGATTTTGGTGGATGATATTGCTGCAGAAGCAGTGCCATGGTTGGATCACTTTGCCCTCAAGGCTTGTGTGAAGGCGCCGCCCCAACCCTGTATGGGTGGAGAGCCTATTTTGGCTCGCCCACAGAGTCTGATGGACCCTGAGCAGTTCCAAATGGCCCTGCGGGATCCCTGACCCCCTGGCGATTCGCTTGATGACCTGGTTGAGGCTTGGCATGGCTGGCTATCCAGGGCCATCAATGAAATCGCACCCTGACATCCTCTGCACCCTCGTATGAGGCTGGCTCCATGGTATACCTCGGAGCCATGGCAGCTGAAATAAGGGCTCAGATGCCTAGAGAGGCAGTGGCGGCATACTTGTGACAAAGCGACGAGAACATTCTACAGAATGTTTATGAAGTCTTATGAGATGGCAGTCAAAGCCGCAAAGAAGGACTACTTTGCGGCTAGGATTGCGTCTGCAAATTTGCACCTGGCACAATTATTTAGTGTAATTAGGAATCTTACAAGACTGCCTCAAGGCAGACCAAATGTGAGAGAATTAGAGATAGGCTGTGAGGCTTTTGCAAATTTTTTTGCAGATAAAATCACGTCTCTCCGTCAGGACTTTCCTGCCACATTGGATACAGTACAAGATCTTGAGGCTCTGTGCCTGTCTTCTGGTTCAGTTCTGGATCACTTTGACACACTTAGCCTGGGGGAAGTTGATGGAATTCTCTCTACTGTAAGTCCAACAACTTGTGATTTGGACCCATGCCCCTCTTGGCTGATTATATGATTTTATTGTATTGTATTGAACTAATATGTTGTGAGCCGCCCTGAGCCTGCTTCGGCAGGGAGGGCGGGATATAAATAAAAAGTATTATTATTATTATTGCCATTGAATCCTTAGCTAAATTAATCCGGGCCAATGATAAAATTTCAGGAATTAAAGTGCATAATAATGAATTTAAAATATCATTGTTTACTGACAATGCAGTGTTACATGTATCTAACCCTATAGAATCTTTAAAGACAATTTTTACATTATTGACAGAATTTGGTAAAGTTTCGGGCTTAAAATTAAATCATAAAAAGTCAGAGTTATATTTTATATTTATTTCTCAACAAGCTCAAAATGAAATCAAATCTAAATTTGAATTCAAATGGGTCACAAAATCATGGAGACATTTAGGGCTTTATATCACTCTTAATCTTAAAGAATTGTCACAATTAAATTTTAATCTTATCCAATCAAATGTTGCTACTAAGTTAAAAAAATGGAAAAAACTAAACTGGTTATGGCAAGAGAGATTGGATTTGATCCGAGCATTTATATTGCCATTGTACATCTTTTTATTTCATACTTTACCGACAGAAATTCCTAAAACCTGGCTAAAAAACAGTCAATTAATTTTAACAAAATTTCTTTGGAATGATAAATAGCATAGAATACAATTTAAAACGTTATGCAAACCATTAAAAGAAGGCGGTTTGGGTTATCCAAACCTTTTTTATTATTATGAAGCAGCACATTTAACCAATTTAGTTAGAATGATTCAATCAGAGGACATGCCCGACTGGGCAACAATCGAACAAACCTATGCAATTGGAAAATCTCTTTATGAAGTTATCTGGAATCAACCTTTAAAAAGGCCAGCCTCAATCTTAGAAACCCCTTTTTAATGAATACTCTAAAGGCATAGGATCTTAATAGTAGATATTTGGCTCCAGCTGCCTCTGCTGTAGCTACTTTTTAAAGCCAGGAATGGTTTCCTCCAGATCTTTCAAAAGACGATTATAAGCTATGGAGACAGAAGAAACTACATAGAATTATAGATATACCTAAAAATAAAGAAATAGATAGCAAAGCAAATCTTGAAGAGAAAGGAAATTTTAAGATACCCTGGTATCAGTATTTTCAACGAAGATATTTAACTATCATCAGATATTAAGAAGGGATTAAAAAGATATTTAACACCTTTTGAGTTATTACACAAAAAACCCACTCCGCACTCACAAGAAATTTATTTATATTATTTATAAAATATTATTATTTCTAATCTTTCCTGATCCACCAGGATATATAAAGAAATGGCACAAAGAACTACAATGTGAATTACTAATAGAAAACTGCAGGAAAGCCTGGAACTCTCATACATTCACAGCTCCAAATATTAATATCAGAACACAGCTATTTAAAACCATTTCATGCTGATATTACACACCAAACAGAATTCACCATTTTCAAACAAATTCTACTATGTTGGAAAGGGAGCATGGTAGAAGGTACTACAACTCACTCTTGGTGGGAATAGTAGTAGTACTTTATTCACGGTCATCCGACCAGCTTAATACAAACAGAAACAAAATCATAAAAACAAACCCATCACCTCTTACACAAAGTTCCTTACGCCAACTATTACACATATTGTTAAAAATCATAGCCAAGATTTACATTCTCAATTTCCCTCCTTTCCAACTGAGCAACATAACAGAAACGGGCAATCTTAGTTGAAACATCAGAGTGAGTGTCAGACAGGAGGAAGGCAATCTGCTCATCCTCCGGCCTGCCCGCCAAGGACCCGAGAATTGGAGAGATTAATCTTGCCCTCAAGTCATTGTAATTTGGACACCGCAAAACGATGTGGAGAGTTGTTTCGACCTCATTGCAATTACAGGGGCACAATCTTTCCAGATATGGGGACCCAGCGTAACGTCCCAAAAGCACCGAAGAGAAAAGAGCGTTGAGTCGTGCTTTTGAGAAAGCTATCCGATATTTTGGGATAGTGATGTTGAAAAGATACCTGGCTGGGGACAGTACTTCAGCTTGCTTCCCTAAGAAAATGTGCGCAGAAAGACTAGCTCTAGCAGATCTCAGTTCCAGCTCAACCAACCTCAGGCGCAAAAGTTCTTTCGCATCCCTCAGTTCCATCATTACTAGGGACTCAGGGGAGAGATCACAGAGTCTAAAATAATCTAGACACCTTTTCTCCCAAGTTCCCACAAAAGAGTCGAAAAAAATCAGATGGGGAAGGCCACCTGGCTTTGAGAGAACCCTCAAAAAGTAACAAAGGGTGTTTAACCACATAGACGTCTCGATGCTTGGGACGCCAGATTCCAACCTGATGGCAGTGTTTGGCACACAACTGGGAACGGACAGAAGCTTGCGCAAGAGTTTGGTTTGTACTATCTCCAACGGCTTGGTGGTTGAATAAGGGCCAATTTCAGCGCCATAGAGCAACTGGACCCTGGTCTTTGCAGTATGCAGCCTTAGTGCTGCAGGCAAGAATTTGGCCCCTTTAGAGATGTAAAAACGGTAGATGGCATCAGCTGTTCTTTGCGCAGATTGTGCAACATAGTTCTTATGTGCCACACGCTTTCCCTGATAATGAAAAATCACCCCCAGGTATTTAATAATTTTAACTTGCTCAATGGGTTTACCATTTAGAAACCAGCAATGAGCCTTGAAACGTTTGGTGAAGACTAAAACCTTGGTTTTATCTAGATTAATTTCCAACTTTTCCTGCAGACTGGTCTGGGTTAGATGGCGAAGGGCCCTTCGCATACCAATCTGCGTCCTGGATAGTATAAGCACGTCGTCAGCATACGCTAAAACTGGAATATGCCGATCGGCGAGCTTGGGAGGATGTAAAGCCAAATCATTAAAGGAGGTTAGAAGTGAGTTTATGTAGAAATTGAAAAGCAAGGGGGCGAGCACACAACCCTGTCTGACACCCTTGTTCACTAAAATTGGTTGGGTTAGATGGCCTTGAGATGAGCATCTTATCCTGATGCCCGAGTTGCTATAAAGGCTAACCATTAGCAACAACAGCCGTCTGTCAATAGACAAAGCTGCAAGCTTGTCCCATAACCTGGATCTGGGTATCAGATCAAAGGCAGCCTTAAAGTCGACAAAGGCTGCAAAGAGTCTGGAGCCCTTTGTGGCCAAATATTTATCAACCAGAAATTGCAGCACCAAAGTCTGGTCAAGGTGGGATCTTCCAGGGCAGAAGGCAGCCTGAACATCGGCAATAATGCCTTGTGAATCCATCCAGGCCGTAAGTTTGTCCCTCAGATGTAAGGCATACAGTTTGCTAATAGCACTAAGCAAACTAATTGGCCTATAGTTCGCGGGGAGTTCATGACCCCCTCTTTTGTAAATGGGCACAATAATTGCCCAGCCCCAGTCGGCTGGCATGTTTGCTGTCTCGTCGATATATGAGAAAAGGGAAGCCAACGTTGGAGCCCACCAATCCCGATGCTCTTTAAGCAGGTCAGACCTAATGTAGTCCCCCCCAGGGGCTTTCCCGCTTCTCACCCTCCCTAAGAGGGAGTTCACCTCCTCGCAGGTGACAGGATCCCAGGACGGAATGTCCTCTGTTAGCAACTTCGCTCGTAGGGTGGGGCAAGAGGGCTCTTCAGAGGCATATATCCTCTGAAAGTGTTCCACCCACTCTGCAGCAGTAATATGATTTGAAGCTCCTGAGGGGAAAACTTTCAGTAGTGGGTTAATTGTATGCCAAAAAAGCGATGAATTGTTTGATTTTGCTGCACTAATCAGGGCCTCCCAGTTTCTCCTAATAAAAGTTTCTTTCTTATGTTGGGTAAGTTCCTTGAATTGTTTTTTTAGGACTTTTAACTGCATATAGTGAGCCGTCAATTGGGATTCCCTTGCCAGAATCAGGCCAGCTGTAACCTGCCTCTTTAAGGACCTGCATTCTGAATCATACCACTCGTAAGATCGTCTTTTCAGAACTGTGTTATTATGCACGTAATAGGAGAGAGTAGATTTTAGGGCAGCAGTTATGTCATTGTAATGTGAAACAATGTTACCCTCCCTCTCCCTTATCATTTTCCTGAGGCCCATCATCTGTTCACACCCCAAGAGACTCCTGATCTTAGCACTAACTCTGCTGGACCATTTTACACAGCCAGTCACAGGGCTTAAGTGGTCAGAAGGGTGATGAATCTCTCTAGACTTAAACGGCAAGGCAATTGAGACTTTGAGTGACAGTGGGAGGTGGTCACTCTCAGATCTACTAATAACCCTAAAATCCAACACTTCTGTAAGCATAGCTCTGGAGGTAGCAACATAGTCTAGTAAAGAGGGCTTGGTTCCCTTCCAGTAGGAGCAAACAGCAGGGTGATCCTCCGGCCAGGAGCCATTTAAGATTAACAAATCATACTTGATACAACATTTAGCCAACAAGAAGCCCTGCTGATTACACCTGTGGTCGTTGGAAAGCCGCTTACACAGGGGGGGAGGATCAGAGAAAGGGGAGGGGGGGAATGAACCAAATTTGCTAAACAACTCTAGATCACTTCGACCCATTTTTGCATTAAAATCGCCCAAAATGACCATGTGTGCAGCAGGATAAGCCTCTTGGATGTCCCCCAAATATTGCTCAAAGTCTTTCCATAGTTGCCTAGAGGCAGCCAGCCCAACTGGCGGTGGAAAATATACGTTCATGATGATTAACAGAGTAGGCTTAAGATTTAGTTTAACTGCCAGAGTGTAACGGCCCAGAGCAGGGAGCAGTTCCACCATGACGGACAGATTTGTGGAGATCAGGGAGAGAAGACCCCCTTGGTGGGAATGTACATATATTCACCAGTTTTGGAGATTAAAATATATGCGTAATTTTTAAACATACAATCCCTTTTAAATTAGAATCCTATATTCTTAATATGTGTACATGGAAACAAACAGGATTCAATAACTACGAATTACTAGAAAAACTCAGTGCAGCAGCCAGACTCGTGATTGCGGCAAATTGGAAGACTTTAACATCCTTATCAACCTCAAACTGGATTAATAAAGTTTGTGAAATATGTCTTTTAGACAAAATTACAGATTCTTTGACTCAGCATGATTCAGAAGATTATGAATCTAAATTTGTGACAGTGTGGTTCCCCTTTCTTAAGTTTTTAGCAACAGAAGACCAATATACTTCTTTCCTAGATGCAATTAATGCAGTTTATTAATATTGGTATTACAATGCTTATTTTTTAGAAGCCTAATAAGGTATTTATTGCAAGTTAATGCATACTGTATTTTTTATTTGTTTACAATTTTTTATTTTTGATTATGTAATATGTGCACGCAAATGAAAG
Source organism: Heteronotia binoei (assembly GCF_032191835.1). Classification (NCBI taxonomy): domain Eukaryota; kingdom Metazoa; phylum Chordata; class Lepidosauria; order Squamata; family Gekkonidae; genus Heteronotia; species Heteronotia binoei. The sequence continues at coordinate 37,932,292 of NC_083227.1, forward strand.
GCATAAAATTTGTATGGCTGTACATTTAACTTTTATTTAATTTCTATATTTCAAGATTTTTCAATAAAACATGTTTCTGGAAAAAAATGTGTTCTACTTTTACAAAGTTAAGTATTTTTGAAGGATAGAGCACTGATGCACCATCTCATAACTCATGACGAATGATGTTCTCTGATTCACCCACTCACTACAGCGGTGACATTCGTGGCTAGTGGTTGATGAGTTTTTAGATGGGCATGTAAATAAGGTCCCAGAGAGCCTACCATTGGCTCAACTCAACCAAAAGTAGTTGAGTTTGACATGTAAAGGGTAATTTTCATGAATGTGCCATCCAGTCATTTCTCTTCTCAGTTTCCTTGTAAGGTATGCTATGGATTTCATTATGGTAAAAAGTAGACTTCTTAAAAAAGAAATGATAGTTGATCACATATGACACTTCTCCCCACCCACAAGATTACTCATGTTACAGTGAAGATTGCTTTGGAGTCTACTCTGAAGCGTGTAGGCAATGGATGTCTCCCTGGCTTTGCACCCCATGTGCTGCAAATCCATGTACCCCATGTGCTGCAAATCCATGTACCCCACCCCTATCGGAGCCTGCAGATAACATTGGTAGGTGAGGGCTTTCATAATGGCTTTGAACCCGTTTTGCAAAACTTTAAAGAGAATATCCCCCACCCACCGCCATGTGTCTCTCAGGATTCCCAAGAGAAAAAATTCTCTATTCCTTTGCTCACTCTGTGGTGCAGAAGCAAGGAGAGCTTCCCCTACACAAGGAGAGCCTGTTTGGTGTAGTGGTTAAGTGTGCGGACTCTTATCTGGGAGAACCGGGTTTGATTCCCCTCTCCTCCACTTGCACCTGCTAGCATGGCCTTGGGTCAGCCATAGCCCTGGCAGAGGTTGTCCTTGAAAGGGCAGCTGCTGTGAGAGCCCTCTCCAGCCCCACAGGGTGTCTGTTGTGGGGGAGGAAGGTAAAGGAGATTGTGAGCCACTCTGAGACTCTTCGGAGTGGAGGGCGGGATATAAATCCAATATCTTCTTCTTCTCTCTGGAGTACAGAAATAATTGCTGATGCACGGGCTTCGTAATGAGGGGTTGTGGTCATTGGATGGAGATCATGGAAAGGGAAAACAGGTGACTGTGAAAACACATAAGCTGCTGAAGAAGAGCTGGTGGTTGGGTGTTTTACAGGCAATTGCAATAGGGAGGTAGAGGCGTGAAGAGATGGGCGTAATATGTAGAACTTCCATCCTTCCCTTGAACCCTACTATAGCTATGCAAATTGCTGTGGGAGAGTGAGGTGGAAAGAAAACAACTTTTAATGTACAGAAGAGCCACATAAATCTATTCACTTCCCCCCGCCCTATTCCCTTCCCACTGTCTGTTAATTTCAGCAGCTCACCATGCACCAAACCCCCACCTGTTCTCATCAGTCATTCCTCCCCTCCCCCTCTCCTCCCTTTACGGCCGTCCTTCCTTCAAAACCAAGGGTCCTTTCTTCAGTCTTGCTGTTCATTCACAATTGTCCTTCATGGAAAGGGGGAGGGATGACTGATAAAGACAGGCCAGGGGTTTGGCACATAGCGAGGTGTTGAAATTGACAGAGGTGGGAAGTGTGGGGGGTGAAAGCGACTGAGGGGTTGTGGTCAGTGGGTGGAGAACATGGAAAGGGAAAATGGGCGACTATGGGACCGCGAAAAATGATGAAGAGCTGGTGGTTGGGTGTTTTACAAGGGATTGCATTAGGGAGGTAGAGGCGTGAAGACACGGGCATAACATTTAGAACTTCCATCCATCCCTTGAACCCTACTGTAGCCACGCAAATTGCTGTGGGAGAGTGAGGTGGAAAGAAAACAACTTTTGCTGTAAAAAAGAGCCATGCCTGGCTCAAGGTTATCATTGATTTGACAGCATCGGGACAAGACCAAATGCAAGCCGTCCTTTCCCTGGGGTCAAACTATAGGTGAAGTCTGTTGATCACTCAGGATTACAACTGGAGAGATAACCTTCCAGTAATGAGTGGGGGGGGGGGCAGGGAGGCTGAGAGCATCAAAATGGCCCCAAGGTCACCCAGCAAGCTTCCATCAGGGTAGAGCCAGTATTCGAACTTAACTTCTAAGCTGCAGAGTCTAGTTAGCAAAAATTCTACTTTGTGACCTCCTGACATTAAAGTTGTGAGCCCCTGGCATTAAAGTTGTTAGCTGCTGCATAAATCGTTGTCCTTCGGGGTTATCCTTCCTGAATTAAGACACAAATGTGTGAGCTGGAGGTTCAAAATCTGTGAGCTAGCTCACACAATATCATCATAGAGGGAACACTGTTCAGGCCCAAGCAAACTAACTTGCCCAGCTGCACAGACAACCCTGCCCCCAGAACTTTATTAATTAGTCCTGCCTCTTATCCTTAGCAACCATGCATGTATCTTGGTCCAGCATATATTGACCTTTGGTGAGAGTGAAGTTTTTTGGAACATCACTCACATGTGCTGGTTGTCACTGGATGTGCCAGAGGATGTACATGAGTGTTATTCAGTGCCATGTAACCATAGCTCCATGGTATAGCATCTGTTTGACACGTGGGGGCCCTCAGGTTCAATCCCCAGCACCTCTGATAACAAAGAATCAAGCACAAGGTAATGGTAAGCACAACATGAGACCCTGGAAAACAGCTGCCAGTTTGAGTAGACAATACTGACCATGATGGACCAGAGGTCAGATTACTATAAACTAGTGGTAGAGCACTGGCTTGGCATGCCTAAGGTCCCAGGTTCAATCCCCGGCACCTTCAAACACGCTACCCTTAAACTTCATGCAGCGTTATGAAACAAAGCTTTTTGGGGAAGCACACCCACTGTTTTTTAAAGTGTAGAGACAAAACTGTGATTGAAGCTTTTCCATGAACAAAAAAAGGTTTATTTATCATTTTAATAGTTGAGGAAACATGGCTCAGTGCTGTTCAGTACTGACAACAAGATCTTTAATTCATAGGATGAATTAGGCTACATACTCCTGATTTAGCCTATTCTCTAAGAGCTTACAAGGCTCTTTTCTGCAGGCTCTTACGGGACTGGCTACATCAGGGATGTGTGGTCTAATATGCAAAGTTGCTCCTGCTAGAATTCCACCCCTGAGGGCAGCCATTTATCTAATAGTGAATATGTTCCAGATTTTTTCACAGTTTCAGTAGTATCAGCCACCTTATCTAAAAATATTCCCAAAGCTTAAAATGCCAAGTTGCCAAACATGGCAGCTCAATTGCCTTCCACCCTAGAGCCATGGTACATTTTGCTGCCATCAGCATCAACATAACCAAATCTTATAGCAGATCATGAATTTTAAAACTTTTCCAAATATTCAAGAGGAGAATTTGTGGGCCTGTCAGCTTCATTACATGTCCTCTTGTTCTAGCAATTTGGGAGAAGGAAACATTTTTCTGTCAACTTTTCCCATGCATAATTCTGAAAACCTTGGGAAACTCTACACTCTGCAAATGCACAAAGAGCCTTTTACTGGTGCCCAATCACTAGTCGTCATTTTATTCAGGCGAGTTCAGCAGGAGCTCACAGGAACACAGCTCCTGAACCTTTCTGAGGGTTCCCCCTCCTCCTCCCCACCTACCTACCTTGTCCATTGAATAGTAGGTGCAGTTGCATAACAATCCCTGGATGAGCTCCGCCACCTATTTTTCTACAAAATGACCCGATTTTATTTGTTTACTTTACTTCATTTGTACCCTGCCTTTCTCCCCAGTGGGGACTCAAAGTGGCTTAAACAGTTCACCTCCCTTCCATTTTATCAACAGCATTGTGAGGTAGTTTGGTCTGAGACAGCATGCTTGGCTCAAGGTTACTCATGACAGGGTTTGGGATTGGAACCCAGCTCTCCCAGTCCAGCACTCTTAACCACTACACCACATTGGCTCTGGGCTTTTTGGGGGGTGGGGTGGGGGGGTGGAACGAAACAAGGGAAAGATGTGCCAAAGTGACCTCTTGGACACACAGAAAACCCTTGCTCAAACATGTGTTGAGACATCATGCCTGATTTGGACCTAGGAAAAGAAAAAGGAAAGGTCCCCTGTGCAAGCACCAGTCATTTCCGACTCTGGGGTGACGTCGCATCACAATGTTTTCACAGCAGAGTTTTTATGGGGTGGTTTGTCATTGCCTTCCCCAATCCCCTACACTTTTCTCCCAGCAAGCTGGATATTCATTTTACCAACCTCGAAAGAATGGAAGGCTGAGTCTACCTTGAGCCAGCTACCTGAATCCAGCTTCCACTGGAATCGAACTCAGGTCATGAGCAGAGAGTTCAGACTGCAGTGCTGCAGCTTTACCACTCTATGCCATGAAGCTGCATAAGATTTGGACCTAAGTGGTGGCTAAATAAATGCCCCCTTCAAGACATAATATTTATAAGCCCCAAAGGGGCTTTTGGTGGAGGAAGGGTTATAATTTCTCAGCCAGTTTTGCATAGGAAAAACTTGTTAGGCTAACACCATCTGGAGTCTGTTCATAGGATTATTTTGTTTTTCAGTTGGGGTCCCTGAATGCACTCACAGTGTTCATAAAATGCCACAAATAAGACCTTTACATTTAAAGACTCAGTAAATAGTCCTATGAGGTGTGGGTTACAGAAAGACTCAGTAAATAGTCCTATGAGGTGTGGGTTACAGAAAGACTCAGTAAATAGTCCTATGAGGTGTGGGTTACAGAAAGAAGACAACAGATCATAAGACAGAATTTTAAAACAGTGCTTAAAAACAGTTAAAAACTTTCTAATGCATGGAAAACATGGTCCATGGAAAATATAGAAAAGGCCAGTCTGAGTAGTGGAAGTGTGTGATAATGTCTTTGCCTCTGTCCCACCCTGTGCTTTCCATCTCAGAGTACATATGTATGTAAATGTTGTCAGGTCACAACCAACACATGGTGAGTAACCCCAGCAAGGGGCTTTCAAGGCAAGTGATTAAGTAGAGGTGGTTTGCTATTGCCTATCTCTGCATAGTCTTCCTTCATGATCCCTGCTTAGTTTCTGCAACCCGCCAAGATTGGCCCATACTATGCTACCTTCCATCCCATTCGATCTCAGTAGAGTTGGTTTTAATGGCCATTTTGATGTAAAGTTCAGCTGAAGAAGGAGCAGACATGTAAATGGTGTCTGCAGCTTTACCACTCTGCGCCACTGGGCTGCATAAGATTTGGACCTTTTCTTCATCTGCCTCCCTCTTTCTGCTAGCTCTCTGGAACTGAGCAGTTCATCTTCATTAATTGGTAACCACTCTCCAGTGATGACGTGTTGGTGGGAAGATCCAGAAGCGATTTGCTGCATATCCAGTTTCGTAGTGTGTCACATCGCGCTGAAAAGGCCCCTTGGTCACCCAAGTAAGCACAAAAGCCTTTGGCACTAATGTTAAACCTGCAATAAGAACAGAAGAGAGTCAATGTCTTCTTTTGACATGAGGTGTGATAATCAGTGGTTGCATCTGAATATTTTCTTTTGCAAAATGAGGAGTCTTGGCAAGGGTCATTTTGTAGAAAAAGAGGTGCTGGCACTCATTAGCACAACTCATCTGCATCTCCCACTCGGTATCAGCTCTGCAGCATATGACGTCCTGCTTTGCAGAGGCTGCCAAGCTATTTGGCCTAGAAGTTAGTCTGAAGAAGACAGAAGTTCTCCACCAGCCTGCACCCCAGGAAGATTATCACCCTCCCTGCATCACTGTGGGTGAATCAGTTCTGAAGACAGTCCAGCAGTTCAGCTACCTGGGGTGCATCATCTCCTCAGATGCCAAGATCGACAAGGAGATTGACAACAGGCTGGCAAAGGCAAACCGTGCATTTGGCCGACTGCACAAAAGAGTGTGGAGCAACAAGCATCTGAAAAAAGGCACAAAGATCAATGTTTACAAAGCGGTTGTGATGACAACCCTCATCTACGGCTCCGAATCGTGGGTTTTATACTGTCATCACCTGCGACTCCTCGAGCGCTTTCATCAGCGCTGCCTTCGCACCATCCTCAACATCCACTGGAGTGACTTTGTGACCAACACTGAAGTCCTCAAGCGGGCGGAGGTTACCAGCATGGAGGCACTGCTGCTGAAGACGCAGCTGCGGTGGGCAGGGCATATTTCTAGGATGGAAAACCACCGCCTTCCCAAGATTGCCCTGTATGGCGAACTCTCCACCGGCCATTGAAATAGAGGGGCACCAAAGAAGAGGTACAAGGACTCCTTGAAGAAATCCCTTGGCACCTGTCGCATCAACCATCACCAGTGGTCTGACCTAGCCTCGGATCGCAAAGCATGGAGGCACACCATCCACCAGGCTGTCTCTTCCTTTGAGAACGCACGCATAGCTGGTCTTGAGGACAAAAGGAGATTGAGGAAGAATCGCACTGCTACAGCACCAACCCTAAATCAGACTTTTCCCTGCAGCCACTGTGGCCGGATCTGCCTGTCCCGCATTGGTCTTGTCAGCCACCAGCGAGCCTGCAGCAGACGTGGACTATTGCACCCTTCTTAAATCTTCGTTCGCGAAGCCAAGCCGAGAGAGAGATAAGCATCTACCTTAAAATGCTTCTTGAATTATGTCATAATAAAACCTTACTCCCATTATACTTTTTAAATTACTTCCTCCTACGTGACCACAGTGGCATAATGAAAATTTCCATCTGTCGGCTTTATATGTTTTGGTTATTTTCCCATTTTCTGTGAGGGAAAATATTAGATAGTTTGTCAAATCTTAGAATTCAGCAAAATTCTTACAGAGTTTGAATGATGGAGCCCAGAAGCAATAATTTGGGAGAAGGGCAAGAAAGAAAGCGCACGATAAAATTTAGAGGTTCCAGAGCTCTTGTGAGCTCCTGCCCAAAATGAGGCCTGTTTGTGTTTAAGGAAGGAATCAGGCAGGTAGCCATGTCGGTCTCAAGCAGCAGAACAAAGTTTGAGTCCAGTGGCACCTCTAAAACCAACAAAGTTTTATTCAAGAAGTGCTTACATGTGAAAGTTACAACTTGAATAAAACTTTCTTAGACTGAAAGGTGCTACTAGTCTCAAACTTTGTTCTAAGGAAGGAATCTTACTCTAGAGGAGCTCAGAGCAAAAACCCCTCCTAGCAGAAGAAAGTAACTGAATCCCTAGTCCCACTCGCATGGCAGCCATTTTCTCTGCAATGGCCATTCTTCTCACAGACACCAAAGGATTTATAAAAAACCATCACTTGTATATTACAGTGTATCAGGTTCTCTGAATTCCCATCTTTCAGTTTGAAAAACAAAAGTCTCTACTCTGTTTTGTTGCAGAGATATAAAGGGGAAAGGCACGTTTCTGCAATGAGAGCAGCTTGAGACTTAATTTTTTAAAACTGAAAGCTGGGAATTCAGAAAATCTGATCCAAAGATTGGTATAATGATATAAGGCTTTAGAAAAAACCTTTAAAAGCCTTGATGGCATGGGAGGTCACTACTAAGGTAGTGAGGCGGAAAAACTAGGTAGAAACTTGCCATTTGAAAGCATGTTGCTATTGCCCTGTATTGGCAACCACAGTAGCAACAGGGAAGGCTGTCCTCAGATAGAAAACACCTGTTTCTCAGTAACTCAGGACCAGCCATGGGGTTGTCTACAATATTAAGGCATATTACAAGCTGGGTTCAAGTAGCCGGCTCAAGGTTGACTCAGCATTCCATCCTTCCAAGGTTGGTAAATGAGTACCCAGCTTGCTGGGTATAAAGTATAGATGACTGGGGAAGGCAATGGCAAACCACCCTGTAAAAAAGTCTGCCGTGAAAATGTCCTGATGTGATGTCACCCCATGGGTCAGTAACAACCAGGTGCTTGGACAGAGGACTACTTTTACCTTTACCAGTCTTTTTGTCGTACAGGAAAGACAGGTCCATAGTAATCAGAATCTAAGCCCTTAGCGATACAAATAGGTGGGGAAACTTTTTGTGCATATTCTTTTTTGGGAGGGGAGTGCACTTTAAAATAAAAAGGCTGTCTCTGCTATAAGAACTTTAGAAAGGAAGGACCGGCACTTACCAGTTGCTGAAAATGGAACCATTTGTCCATTTCCAGGCCTGTCTTTCTCCCTCCCTCCGAAGGCTGAACCAATGATCAGAAGCGGTCTTATAACGCAACATGAATTCCTTTGAATGTAAATAAAATGCAAATATCTTAGTTTTCAAATCTATTGTAATCAAGATTTTGCATTTCAGATACTGTTAACAATCTCAGGCCTCTTTTGTATAAGGTGGCTTCACAGAGACACAACCAGAATAGTCAAAGAACTGCAAGAGAGCAGCAAAGAACCCAGTGAATCATGACCTAATGTAGCTCACCTTGCTGCATTGGAGAGGAAGGAAGCAAGTGTGGGATTTTGTTGGGATTGAGGAGGGGAAATATGGTAAAGAAGGTACCTATCTCTGAAGTACGTGGGTCCTAAGTGATTAACAGTACAATCTTCAGGAGAGTTATATTTATTTATTTAGTAGATTTATAGTCCACCCTTCCCCATAATGGGCTCAGGGCGGATCACAAACACAATAAGACAGTAAAATCCAACAATAAAATCATAAAACCATAAAATAATCAATGAACAATCAAATTATGAGGCATGAATGGTACAGTGCGTAGTGTAGGTTACAATACAGGTATCCGAGGTGTCATAGATGTCATAGCTGTATACCCTTCTGAGTGTAGGAGTAGGCCACTCAGCATGCCTGGATATTGGTGGGGGTGGGGACACTATATCACTCTATGTGTGTATAGGTGTTGTTGAATTGGATGTCTCTCTTTGCTTTAACACTGCCCCTTAACTCCTCTTCTCTCTGTGTTCTTCGTTCTCTTCCATTCTACACATGGCTTCTCATGGAGTCACACAACTTAAGTGTGCGGACTCTTATCTGGGAGAACCGGGTTTGATTCCCCACGCCTCCACTTGCACCTGCTGGAATGGCCTTGGGTCAGCCATAGCTCTGGCAGAAGTTGTCCTTGAAAGGGCAGCTGCTGTGAGAGCCCTCTCCAGCCCCACCCACCTCACAGGGTGTCTGTTGTGGGGGAGGAAGGTAAAGGAGATTGTGAGCCGCTCTGAGACTCTTCGGAGTGGAGGGCGGGATATAAATCCAATATCTTCTTCTTCTTCTTCTTCTTCTTCTGTAAAAACAATGCCTTATATATAATGTGGGATTTAATTGGCCATTTGTGACAGGGAAAATACTCTTTAGATTAGACTTCTCTCTCTCCTTTTGATTGCTACAAGAAGGTGAACTGAATCTACTTTTTGCAATGTACTTCTTGGGAGATTTATTTTACTGCATGCAATATCACACTTCTATGACTGAGCAAACCCTGCTGCACTAACCAAATATCCCAATACTAGGCCCTCTGACTTCTAAGCCCACTGGACTTAGAAGGGTGTAACTATAAGACTTAACTGTAAAGGTTCTATGTGTAAAAACTATACCTACAGTCTGTGCCCAGAATTATTTATTTATTTATTTAATTCAATCTTTAGCCTGCCCTTCCCATGGGACAGGCTCAAGGCAGGTTACATCATAGTAGCCAGTGCAAAGGCTGGGAGCACTGCTTCAACATGATCCCAGCATCTATTAGTGGGTGGTGTAATACTGCATGCTCTCTTTTTGACCCAGGTTTATATAATAGAGTGATTGACAGACATTCTCACATTTTGACATATTACTGTTTTATTGCTTTCGCATGCTCATGCTACCCAGATCAAAGGTTTGCTCAATTTGTTAATTTTGCTATTCTGTCATTGGATCTTAAATTTGTACCATTTTGCATTCTAAACCACTGCTTACCAGCTATAAATTGCCCAGTTCCCTTTACCTGATTTCTCGTCTGATGAAGTGTGCTTGGAGCGCACAAAAGCTTACATTCTGAATAAAACTTTGTTGGTCTTAAAGGTGCACTAGACTCCTACTTTGTTCTATTGCATGTTGCACTACATGTAGCTTCCAAAACAGTCATCAGGGCTGCCCTAGAGAAGGTGTGTTTACAGTAGTCCAGTTCTGAGCTAACAAGGGCAGGAATTACGTCGCTGTTTCTAACATGACTTACCGAAGCTGATAAAACACTCTCCCTGCCCACTGCAAAAAACTAGGAGTTTCAGGAACAGCAATGAATTCACTAGCAGCTGAAAGGTATAAAGTAACCAGAGGAGGCCCAACCTTCTCCTTGTATCACAAACCTCAACCACATCACTGGTTCACTCTTGTCCAGATTCACCTCTATTCCAAATCCTAGTGTGGCAAAACTGGGTGGCCAGAAGGGAGAGCAAGCCCAACATCATCAGTATACAGAAAATTATTTGTGATAATCTCAACACTGTCTAACCGCCATGCACATGTCAATCATTTCTATACTATGCAGCATGACCACCTGTCTTACCATCTCCTGTTGAGTGTCTATTGAAGCTAGTGAAGCACCATTTGACGAGCACTGCCTTTGGCTGAAGTCCCAGGTCCCTTCAGTGCTGGAGAAATAGTAGCACTTTCCTTCAAACCCAACCCAGCTTTTAGGGCATGAAACGATATATAATAAACATGAGCTAGTTGGTGATTTGCCAGCTGCTGGTTTGTTCGGAACTACAAGTAAGAAAACAACATTAAACAGGACTGTCTGCTTGATTTAAATTTAGGCAGATTAATTTTAGCAGATTAACAGTGCAATCCTAAAGACACTTCCCTGGGAGTAAACCCCATTGAATAAACTGTAGAATTCAGAATATACCTGTTTAGGATTGTTCTCTAAATAACTTTGGGTGTGAATATAAATGACAAATAAAAACAATGATTCTGAAGCAAGTATTTGCTTTTAAGCCACGAGGAATTCAGATCCGCAGTGTTTGGAAGTTGTTCTGTAGCCAGGATCTCAAGCCCACTAGCTGATTGTATGCGTAAAGTGCAAAGGTGCCAGGTAGGGAAGAAGCTTGTGCTGCCTTTCCTGACCAGGCAATTCCTCATATGCACTCTCTTCAATATTTGGGGTGGGAGGGAGGCACTTTATGCCAGGAGAGTGGAAGGAATTCAGCCATGGAGTGTGGGATCCCTCCGCTCTTCACATAGGCCCTGGAAGACCTAGGAGAGCCAATCCCTGTAACTAAGTCTTCACAAGGAGGAGGACAGCACCTATCCAGGAAACAAGAGGGACAAATACGTCTTCTCAGACAACATTTGACACCCATTTTTGGCGGGTCATAACTTGTATTTAAACAGTATAACAATACTGTTCTGATCTGGGGAGCTGCTAGGGATGGGTAGGGACTAGAGATGGGCACGAACTAGGAAAATTGTGGTTTGTGTTGGTTCGTGGTTCATTTGATTGATTTGGGAGCTGTAGAACAGGTCACGAGTTAGAGACGCCAAACTCACTGGGAGTCTTCAGCAGTCTATCCTCCACCTGCCCTCCAAATTTAGTGAAGACAAGATTTGGAGTGTCTGAGTTATAGCCCCCCCTGCCCCAAAGCAGGTGGCCCCAGGAAAGCTCAGATTCAGGTCTCAGGACAACTAACTCTTCTCTTTATGCTGCAAAATGAAAGCAGCTGAATCAAGGTGCCAACTTCCATAGTGCAGAATGGGAGCCCTGTGATTGGCTCCCAAAGCTGCCAATCAAACTCTGGACAACTGCTATGGGTGTTTCTAGGGCTCTCAGAAGTCCACCCCCAGCATTGCTTAGGAATTGATCAAATTGGTGCCAGACTGTCTCGAAAAATGAACCACAAAAACAAACCAAATGAACCAAGGACCAAACAGCCCAGTTCGTGCTCGAACCGCAGTTTGTTTTTCAGTTTGTGCACATTCCTCATAGGGTCCATTGAAAAGGAAGGGTGAGAATTCACAGCTTGGCATTAGTTGTGATAACCAGGCAGTAGAACCCCAGTCAGGAACCAACTATCAAACTGTTTTTTGAACTGAAGTGAAATAGTTAACAAGGAAGCAGCTGGTTAATTCTTCTTATTAATTCTGTGCATGCTACTGAAAACAGCCTGTTTTGTGGTTTTGTATTTAAATGCATAAAACCATAAAATCTGAAACTCTGTTGTGTTCAGAAACACCGTCAAGATCACTTATCAATAATATGCTGCAATTATAAACAACATGATAAGCATTAGGTTCAAAAAAGACAGGAAGGATAGGAAACAATCCAATAGTATAGAAGAAAAATTTATTCAGTCTAAGAAGATGTGTAAACAGAAAACTCACCTGACAACCATATGACAATAATAATAATATTTAAAAGGAACAGTATGACTAATGCTATTGTTTTCTTACACAGCCACTTAAAACACCAACTGAAACCTAGAGAAAAGCAAGAAAAAGTTAATTTATTCAACTGGAATTGATATTTTCCTGCTGTGGCTTTGTGAAAAATAAAACCACACTTTCACTGTGGGGATTTTGGGCTGCAACTGCTAGAGCTGTGCATACCACAGGTCTACAAATAAACTTTCCCCTATGGCAAGTATAAATTAATTGTCACCAGGCAACCCGATGAATTCCATGGAGGAATACAAATTGTGATAGAAAGTCTGGGTCTCTCCATGCTTCTATATAAAGCACACATAACTTGATATTTGCTGCCACACCCACCTTTGCCCGCCTCAGGCTACAATACTTTCTGCCACTGTATACCACTCTGGTGGGAAATCTCTTGGCCTCAGAGCTGGGAAAGGAGGAGGTTTCTCTTACCTGGGTCCTCTTCCTCCCAACCAGCACATTGTTGCTTTCAATAGCAGCCGTTGGCTGTCATCCATGGCCAGGGCAGCCCGGGTTTTTGTTGCCCCAGGCCACTGCCTCACCCGCACCCCTATCCCTGCCCTCCATGGAGGTATTTAAAGGGGAGTGGGGCTGCTTCTGCTGCCTCCCATTGGGAAGGGAAGCGGCAGAAGCAGCTAATCTGGCTCCCCCCTCCCATTTAAAGACCCCTGACAATGAGCTGATAGGTGGTATTTAAATGGGGGGAGGGGGTTGCTGCGACGCTGTCTCTTTCATCTGCCTGATCCCTGGCAGGCGAAAGAGGCGGCCCAGGACCTCTACCTTGCTCCCAGGTTGCCTTCCCTTAAAGGGATGGCAGCCTGGAAGCAAGACCAAGCTGCCTCTTTCATCCACTTGGATCTCAGGCAGGTGAAAAGAGATGGCGCTGCACCGGCTGGCGTGTGGGGAGGGGTGCCTAGCAGTGCCCTCTAGGGGATCTGGTGCCCTAGGCAGCCACCTACATGGTCTTCTCCCATGTGCCAGTCATGTTCTTGGCCCGCTGACAGAGCTTCCTTTTTATCTCATTCTCCACTCCCATCTCTATTCCACTCTCAGCCCCTCCATTAGGTCTAGCCCTTGTCCATCAGGCTATGCCTGGATTGTGGGCTTATTCCCATCTCTCAGTCCGTGGGGCTACACCCTGGGCTCTCAGCAGGGGGCAAGCCCAAGCCTGCCCCCACCAACCTTGCAACTTCTGGTTCCCGGCCCTCAGTTGCACTTCCTGCACCACCTGCCATGGTTTCCACAGGTTCCAGCCATTCTCCCACTGCCTGTCATCACATTGTCCAAGTTCTGCCTACCTAGGGCTGTCTTTGTCTCTCTCGGGCAGCACTCTACCATTCCTTCCATTGGTTGCTCCTGTCTGTCTTGCTGCATTTGTTCAGGAAGCAGCTGCTGACATAGCCCGGACAATTGCTGGAATACCGACGAAGAGGTTATTTCTTTTGGATGAGTGGGCCATGTGTTTCTTTTGGGGTTCTGATGCTGCAGTGTGGGAGTCCTCCTCAGGACTAGGTTGAAGAGAAAAGAAGTAAGCTCTGAGGGTGCTGAATACAAACACATAAACATCTTATATTGAATCAGATCATTGGTCCATCAAGGTCAGTATTGCCAGGTCAGACTGGCAGCTCTGTACAGGATCTCATGTCTTTCACATCACCTACTACCTTAACTGAAGGTGCCAGGGATTGAACTTGGGACCTTCTGTATGTCAAGCACTGAACCACAGTTCCCCTCTCCTTCCCCAATATGAAATGCTTGTGCTGCATGGTTGCAGAAACAGGCAATATGCACACTCGATCCAGATATTGCTAACTGCTTTCATGGTGGTGGTCATGCAGTTATGAAACAATGCTGATGTCAGGGGGTGTGGCCTAATATGCAAATGAGTTCCTGCTGGGTTTTTTCAATAAAAAGCCCTGCATATGGCAGTATTCTCTGGCTGCTAAAAGTTAACTATGCACCACTAGGTGGTAAGCTAGACTTGTTTTTAGGCAAGACACATTTCAGAGGTGGTTTGCCATTGCTTGCCTCTGTGTCATGGCCCTAGTATTCCTTGGAGGCCACCCTTCCAAATAATGAAGGATAGGGGCACCTTCTTTTGGGGCTCATAGAATTGGACCCCCCAATTCAATCTTTTTGAAACTTGGGAGATGTTTTAAGGAGAGGCACCAGATGCTATGCTGAAAAATTGGTGCCTATACCTCAAAAAACAGACATATCCCTTCCTCCTCCCCGCTTTCTGATGACCCTGAAACAGGGGGGGGGACCTCCAAAATAGGGGATCCTCTGCCCCCACCTGGAGATTTGAAAAAAGCAAAAACTCCGTATACAGAATATTTACTGATGAATACTTCCAAATTTCCAATAAAGATGACTTCCAAAAATAGAAAATTTAATTTCTTTTACTAGTATCACAAAGTTCATACAACATTCATAGTCATTACAGATTAGCTCTCTGTAGGTAGAATCATAGAGTTGGAAGGGACTTCTAGGGTCATCTAGTCCAACCCCCTGTACAATGCAGGAAACTCACAACACCTCCCCCTAAATTCACAGGATCTTCATTGCTGTCAGATGGCCATCTAACCTCTGTTTAAAAACCTCCAAGGAAGGAGAACCCACCACCTCCCAAGGAAGCCTGTTCCACTGAGGAATCGCTCTAACAGTCAGGAACTTCTTCCTAATGTTGAGCCGGAAACTCTTTTGATTTAATTTCAACCCATTGGTTCTGGTCCTACGTTTCGGGGCCACAGAAAACAATTCCACGCCATCTTCTATATGACAGTCCTTCAAGTACTTGAAGATGGTGATCATATCACCTCTCAGCCGCCTCTTCTCCAGGCTAAACATGCCCAGCTCCTTCAATCTTTCCTCATAGGATTTGGTCTCCAGACCCCTCACCATCTTCGCCACTCTCCTCTGCACCCGTTCCAGCTTTTCTATATCCTTCTTAAAATGTGGTGCCCAACACTGAACACAATACTCCAGGTGAGGTCTTACCAGAGCAAAGTGATACCATCACATTGTCATGGGTGCTGGGGGCCCTGCAGAAGAAGCCGAGCCTGCAGAAGAAACTGTGCCCCTGCCACCTGCACCAGTGCCCCTGCCTCCTGCTGGAGAAGATCCAAGCCCCCCTGCCTCGCCCTCTCAGGTGGCTTGTGTGCGTGACCGCCTTCGTCAGGACCTCAGGGATCGGAGGAGGGCGGCATACTCACAAGCAAGACGCTCCCTGAGCCCTGAGTTTTGAAAGGATTCTGGCCCTTCTAGGAGTGAGGGTGCTTGAGTCCCAGCAGGATCCTGGCTGCCCTCTGAATCAGCAATTAGCCCAAATGGGCAACAGACAGCAGAGGGCTATATAGCTGTGGGCTTTGAGAGAAGGCTTTGTGGAAGCAACTAGTCACTTGCCTGACGTTCTAGCAGCCACTTTGGCTTCTGACTTCGGCTTCTGGACCCCCTGACTCTGGCATTGACTTCTGGACCCCCTGACTTCGGCTTCTGAACCTCTGACCTACGATACCTGGACTGTGATTTGGTTTTGGCGCTTTGGACCCTCCTTGCTACCCAGCTACAGACCTTGGACTGCCCCTGGACTTCGCCTGGCCTAGTCCCAGCCCGTGACACACATCACGTGATCTGGATACTGTATTTCTGTTGATACAGCCCAAAATTGCATTTGCCTTTTTAGCCACCGCATTACACTGTTGACTCATGTCAGCATATGATCCACTAAGACCCCTAGATCCTTTTCGCACATACTACTGCTAAGACAAGTCTCCCCCATCCTATAACCATGCATTGGATTTTTCCTACCTAAATGCAGAACTCTACATTTATCTCTGTTAAAATTCACCTTATTGGTTTTAGCCCAGTTTTCCAGCCTGTCAAGCTCATCCTGTATCCTGTTTCTGTCTTCTTCTGTGTTTGCAACCCCTCCCAATTTAGTATCATCTGCAAATTTAATAAGCATTCCCTCTATTCCTTCTTCCAAATCATTGATAAAGATGTTGAACAAAACAGGTCCCAGGACAGATCCTTGAGGCACTCCACTTGTCACTCCTCTCCAAGAGGATGAGGAACCATTCACAAGCACTCTTTGGGTGCGATCTGTCAACCAGTTACAGATCCACCTAACAGTAACAGGATCCACATTTTACCAACTTGTCAACAAGGATAGTATGTTTATCAAAAGCCTTTCTGAAATCAAGATAAACGATGTCTAAAGCATTCCCCTGATCCAGCAAGGTAGTCACTTTCTCAAAAAAAGAGATCAGGTTAGTCTGACATGACTTGTTCTTGAGAAAGAAGCCTTGGATGCAATTCATCTGGTCCTGAGGACTAGTTTCATTTAAAGAAACTAGGTGTTTATGTACTACCCCTATGCTGATCCTAGGTTGGAACTTCATACTTTCCTTATATGTTCTGTTTTTGCCATGTTGAGCACCATTTCCCTCAGAAGAGAAGACTGAAAAAAAGTAGGAATTGAGCAGTTCCGCCCTCTCTTCATTACCTGTTACAATTTCACTTTCTTGCCCTTGCAATGGGCCTACCATGTCCTTGCTCTTTTTCTTACTCTGAACATAAGAAAAGAACCCTTTTTTGTTGTTTTTAGCATCTTTGGCCAGCCTAAGCTCATACTGAGCTTTAGCTTTCCTAACTTTTTCTCTACAAGCACTGGTGATTTGTTTATATTCATCCTTGGTTATAAGGCCCTCCTTCCAATTCCTAAAGGAGTCTTTTTTATTTCTCAAGTCTTTAGAAAGCTGTTTATGGAGCCACTTCAGCTTCTTTAGGCTTTTTCCATTTTTTCTTCTCATAGGAATCGCCTGTGATTGCACTTTTAAGAAACTCCCACCCCTCCTGAACCCCCTTTCTCCTAAGTATTTCTGACCATGAGATTTTACCCAGCATAGTTCTAAGTTTATTGAAGTTTGCCTTTCTGAAGTCCAACCTATAAGTCTGACTACATATAGCTTTTCCCTTCCCTAAGACTATAAATTCCAAAATCACATGGTCACTACTGCCCAGGGTGCCCACTATTTCCACTTCCTCAATCAATTCTTCCTTGTTGGTGAGAATCAAATCCAAGATAGCAGATCCCCTTGTTTCCTTCTTCACTTTCTAGAAAAGGAAGATGTCAGCAAGACAAGTCAGGAATCTATTTGACTTTTCATTTTTAGCAGAGTTGGACTTCCAACAGATGTCCAGGTAATTGAAATCTCCCATGATCACTATATCCCTTCTCTTGGAGAACTTTGCAATCTGCTGTAAAAGTATCTCATCCAAGTCCTCTGCCTGACTTGGTGGTCTATAGCAGACCTCCACAATAATATCACTGTTATTTCTTACTCCTTTTTTTTTTACCCAGAGACTCTTAACTGAGCTGCCATGCTCAGATTCACATATTTCCTCACAAGTGTATACCTGCTTCACATATACTGCTATGCCTCTGCCCATTCTCATTTGCCTGTCCCTTTTAAGTAAGTTGTACCCCTGAATCCTAATATTCCAGTTGTGAGTGTCATCCCACCAAGTTTCAGTAAGGCCTATTATGTCATAGTCTCCTTCCCGTATTAGGACTTCTAGTTTCTCCTGTTTGTTTCCCATACTCTGTGCATTAGTGTAGAGACATCAGAATCCACGTTTTATGCATCCCAAGGGTTTAGTTTCCATACCAGCCTGCAAGTAATTCATATACATTTTCCAAATACCATCAGTTTACAGACACAACCGGTCTGAGCTTCCTGTTTCGCATTATTGCTTTATCCAAGCTAGAATTTCACACCACCATATTGCTTCACTCTTCACAATCAATAATATACCTTATTTCACTTCACCACCACTTATTAGTGCCAGGTGACACAAGGATATGTCTCATTATTACAACTTATCTCCAAGTGACCAAGATCAGTACCCTGGGAGAAAATGGCTGCTTTGAAGGATGGATTCTAAGTCATTACATCCTGCAAAAATCTACCCCTTCCTTTCCCTGTGATTCCTGAATCCACATCGGACACAGTCTTTCAGGAAATACTGTTTAAAAGCTCCCTGCAGAAGCAACCACCCACTTCAAACAAAGTTCAGCAATCTTGAGCTATTATTTTCCACAATATAAGATCTCACTGACCAATGACCTTATGAATATGATTAAGCCATCTGAAGATATGTATAATCACAGGAAGAAAGGATGTTGAATTGTTTTTCTGTAACTGTAAAAAAGACACAGCCGAGTTGCTGTTCACCCAGAAGATTGTGGATCAAGAATTTAGGAAAAGAGAATTTGAGTTTGACCCCTGAAAAATTATGCTTTAAGGGGGCCCCACTGAAATTTAAACTCCTGTTGAGTTTTGACATGTCTCAATAAGCTTTATTATCATCATCATTGAAAGTGAAGTCTTTGTCATATCCAAATTCCACTGAGTACAGGCAAAAGCCTCACAAGAAATTGTGGAGGAATTATCATGCCAACCAACAGTGCCAAATGCCAATATTTTGTTAACTTGAGGTATTATCAGAATTTCCTTGTGGACTAAATGTTGTATCTGAGTATTCCAAGGCTATTCACAGCCATTCCAACTTACTTTGTCTTATTTCCTCAGAAGCTGCCATTTCTTCACCTGCTTAAGTTGCATGCACTCATTTACAGATGTATCATCTCTCTCTTCATTCTCATAGTTATCCATAGACAAAAACTTAAGCAGAATAGATTGTTTTTTCTTTCATGAAGCCGAAATTGTTGTGAGCGAGACTCAAGTTGTGAGCGAGCTTTTGGATGTTTTAATTTGTGTTCTTTGAAAAAAATCTTGTTGTATTTTGTGTCCTTCAGTGTGACTCAGTATATGAAGAAGGGTGCATGCATATAAAAGCTTACACCCAGAATTAAAGTTTGTTGGTCGAGGATGCAACTGGACTCAGATTTGGTGTTACTCTGTTAGTTGGCTTGCATCTGAGGAGATAAAATGGGATATAAATGTTACAAAGAAATGCAAGGGAAGGGAAGGGAGGGATCCCCTCTCTGCAAAAACCTAACAGTAACAACTGCTGATATCACATATCCACACACAAACCCTGCCAGAGGTTGTTGTTTTTTTAAAACCCTGCCATTTTAGATTGCTGCAGCATGCAAAAATGGGTGCTGGCTAGGATGCAAGTTATAGCAACAGGACTGCCAACTCTAGCACAGAGAGATCCTGGTGATTTTGGGCAGTGGCTATGGAGTGCTGGTTTGGGAAGGGGAAAACCCCAGACTCCAAACCCATAATCTCCAGGAATTCCTTACCTGGAACTGGCAACCCTCCCTTCCATTCTGCTCAGTTGTTAGTTCCAATAAGCTAGAAATATCTTTGCATATGCTGTTGGACTTAGACCTGGATCAGAACCTGCCCATTGATGCATGATATTCACTGGATAATCTTATGCCATTTGCAACTTTTCACCTTAACATATTTCACAGAACTGAGAGGCTAAAATGGTGGAGAATCTGTGTTATCTCTGAGCTCCTTAGAGGAAAATCATAGGACACTGCAGTCCTAAACAGAGTTACACCTTGCAAATCAACTGAAGCCAGTAGGTTTAGAGGAGTTGTAAGGAACTTGATAATTCAGGCTTCAGGTTCTAACTGGACCTTCCTTCAGAGCTCTAAGTAGTTTTGGGATTCTGGCTTATTTGAAAGTGCTCCCTCTGAGGATTAGTGACACTGTGAGCAGTTTCTGTTACTTGAAAATTCAACCTTGGGAAACCCTCTTACAAGTCTGTATACCTGCTCTCTAGTTTCTTCTCACAGCAGACACTAATTAACTGGTCGGTCCTGATTGGACATTGAGTTGTTGGGTGATGCACTGATAGCTAGAAAAGATGGCTTCTTTCGCCTTTTCCACCTTGGTATGTTTCCCTGCTGTACCAGCCAATCATGAAGAGGGCCTGTATTCTATCAGATGGGCAAAATGGATGATTAAAGAATACCATTCAGAGATGCCTGAAAGTAGAAAGGTCTAATATTTTCATATAGGCAGATTTCATATAGCAATAGTGAGGTTTGTTTTATATTTTTTGTCTGTGACTGCCCTGACCTGGATAGCCCAGGTTAGCCTGATCTTGTCAGATCTTAGACGCTAAGCAGGGTTGGCCCTGGCAAGTATCTGGAAGGGTGACCTCCAAGGAACACCAGAGCCGTGATGCAGAGGCAGGAAATAGCAAACCAACTCTAAAACATCTCTTACCTCAGTGGTCCCCAACCTTTTTGGCACCAGGAACTGGTTTGTGGAAGACATTTTTTTCATGGATGGGGGAGATGGTTTCAGGATGAAACAATTGTGCACTTTATTTCTAAAGTGTTTGGTGTGGTGGTGACGTGCATGGACTCTTATCTGGGAGAATCGGGTTTGATTCCCCGCTCCTCCACTTGCAGCTGCTGGAATGGCCTTGGGTCAGCCATAGCTACTCACAGAGTTGTCCTTGAAAGGGCAGCTTCTGGGGAGAGCTCTCTCAGCCCCACCCACTTTACAGGGTGTCTGTCGTGGGGGACGAAGGTAAAGGAGATTGTGAGCCGATCTGAAACTCTGAAATTCAGAGAGGAGGGCAAGATATAAATCCAACGTCATATTATTATTATTATTACTACATTGTAATAGGGTTGCCAAGTCCAATTCAAGAAATATCTGAGGGCTTTGGGGGTGGAGCCAGGAGACAGTGGGGGTGGAGCCATAAGCAAAGGTGTGACAAGCACAATTGAACTCCAAAGGGAGTTCTGGGCATCACATTTAAAGGAACCGTACACCTTTTAAATGCCTTCCCTACATTAGAAATAATCAAAGATAGTGGCACCTTCTTTTGAGGCTCATAGAATTGGACCCCCTGGTCCAATCTTTTTGAAACTTGGAGAGCATTTTGAGGAGAGTCATCAGATGCTATGCTGAAAATTTGGTGCCTCTACCTCAAACAACAGCCCCTCCAGAACCCCAGATACCCCCAGAACAATTCTCCACTATACCCTATGGGAATCAATCTCCATAGGGAATAATGAAATGCCCAGCAGACATTCCCCCCTCCCCTGTTTCTGACAATTCTGAAGCGGGGGATTGATATCTTTACTCACAAGTTGCTGAACTTCCAACATCTTCAAAGTAACACAAACCAACCAAAGGTTCAAGTTTACCTTTCCTAAGCAAACGACCTCTGAAAAGATCGTGCAACCAATGGAGGATCTGGGCTGCTTTCACAGCCACTGGGAGCAGCCATGTTATTCTGCATGCTCCCCCCGTCCCCATTCAGCCTCAAAGACACAGACACAGAATCCCAAGAGGAAGCCTTCCCAAGTAGAGTCTGAAGCCTCCGGAGGTGGAAAGGCACATGGTGGCTGTGGGGGCGGTGTTTCCCCCCGCCAGCCAGCTGACTGGGAGCAGGAAGGAGCCTGGGAAAGTGGGAGAACCTCCATTGGGACTGGGGATTGGCAAGCCTACATTGTAATATATAATGAAACAATTATACAACTCACAACCTGGTTGCTAACAGGCCATGGACCAGTACCAGTCCACAGCCTGGGGGTTGGGGACCCCTGCCGTACCTTATAAACAAAGTCTAGCTCACAATCTAGTGGTACATAATGCTAATTTTGCTAGAATGTCTGTCTGCCAGACAATGTTAGGAGACCTAATGGCTATGCTATACACACTGCCATACAATATACTATACTGGCCGTAACTGAGTGATTTATGCTTCACAACACTCCTTAAACTAATAAATTTGATTTACATTTCAAGCCATATCCGGAATCATTGACTCAAACATAGGTGCCCCCCCAGAATGAACTTTTGAGAGTGGAAAACTGAGGCCTTAAAAAGGCAGAGCTTTCACTTTCACAAGTCCTGCCCGCCTGACTCCTGAAGTAGCCACATACAGAAGAGGAGGCTTAGAACCTCTCCTTCACAACTCTGCTAAGGATAAGAGATAAACAGGAAACATGAGTGACGCATGCTTCCTTTCTTCCTTTCACTTAGTTACTGGGACAATGCAAGCACTTCATTATTAGCATTCAAGTATTTTTTGGGGGGGAGGGGGGGATAGGATGTGAGACTTTTCTAGTAATGCAGCTTAAAAAATATAATCAAATGAGTCCACATAGCTGAAGCTGTGCTTTCTTGTGATCCATGGAACTGGGCAAAGGAAGCACTGGCTCTTCCAGTTTTAGGCACCTATCTCACATTTATTTAACCTCCCTATTACGAGACAGCCCTTCCTCAGCCATAGGGTTGCCAGCCCCCAGGTGCGGGTGGGGGATTCCCCAATTTCATGGGAAGCCCTGCCCCCTACTGCCACGACCCTATGTGATGATGCCACACAGAAGTGACATCATCACACTGGGGATGTAACATGGTGTTTTCAGCAAAACTCTATGTTAACCATAGAATGTTAACTATAGAACTTAAATGTTAATCATAGAGTTTTGCTCAAAATACCAGACATTCCTGGCATGATGATGTCATTCCTGCATGATGCCCCTCACTCCCAGAGAGCTCCCTCCCACCATCTTCTGGAGAGTGCCTAGGACCTGGCAATCCTATTCAGACAGCAAGCTGGGATGGAACTTAAACGTGTAGCAAATTTTGGACAGCAAGGTTGTCCCAAATTTAGCATTTATTAAACTGGTGATGGGCAATTTGCTCTAAGATACAGAAAAATTAAGAGAAATCCTATTTGCTCACTTCAAATATCCATCCAGCATCCAGTGGCCCACCAGATGGCTCCAGGATGCCACAAATATAGAGTTGCCAAGAGGCCTGGAGAAAAATGTGTTTTTTTCTGTTCAATAGAAACACAATATGTAGAAATGGAGGTCTGAAGCTTTTCACAGTATGTAGGTAAATCACAATACCTGATAAATAACATCCTGTTAAGCATATGTTAAAAGGTACATGACTTTTTATTTTTCTTCAGGCGTGCTGGCAACTCTAGGAAACAGGGTATGGAGCACTCCCAGAGGCATACAGTCTCTGGACATTGAAGTGCCTAGCCTTTTAGCTCTTTCCTGGCCATAGCATTATTCTTGTCTTCCACTATGACATGGCATTCTGTGTTGTGCTGCTTCATAAATCTCAGCCAAGACCCAGCTATGATGCTTGCTCTTTTGCTGTTGAGCTGCTTTTTTTTCCACACCAAAGAAAGTATAGAGGCAAAGTTATCTGCCACATGACAAGATTGTTCCAACAGGACCCCATAATGCTTTGATCTTATAGAAAGCCAGGAGCAGACAAAGAAGCCTAAACAGCCCTGGAAAGGGCCCTGCACCCATACAAAGGAGGACAGGGAAGGAGAATGCAGGGTCTTCTTGGCAGTGGCCACTGGCTCCCACAAGGTACAGTAAGCTCCTACTGGCTTGTAGCAGCAGCTCACCTTGCACAAAGCAGGGGCTGCTGCCACTCACAGCAATGGTGGTTTCTGCTCATGTCATGCTAGATGGAGGCTGATGGCATGCAGTGTCTGACTTGTAGTACAGGATTGCCCTGGGGCCAGAGAGGTATTGGGAGGAGAGTGGCCGCCCCCATGCCATTGTTCTACTGGCATTTTTCTTTCCTTTTCTTAAAAAAAACCCTTTATTTAAATTTTCTGAAAATAATGAAAAAACAAGTGTATTATACAAAATACTAAAGAGGCCAGTAGGACCTTTAAGATGAACAAATTTTATTGTAGCATAAGCTTTTGAGAAACACAGATCTCTGTCAGATGTATTGGCAGAAATACAGCGCCAGGAACATCACTGTTACTGTCAAATTATGTCAAATGAGAATTTAGAATTGTTTTTGGATAATGTTGATTTTAAAGTCTTGTATATTTATTATATTGTATATTTTATGGATGTTGTTAGCCGCCCTGAGCCTGCTTAGGCGGGGAGGGCGGGATATAAATAAAATTTTATTTATTATTATTATTATTATTATTATTATTGGACAAAAAGCTGTGTTTCTTGAAAGCTTATGCTATAATAAAATTTGTTACTCTTAAAGGTGCGACTGGACTCTACTATTTTGCAGCAACAGACTAACAGGGCTAACTCCTCTAGGTGTATTATACAAGCATTCATACAACCAGGGTGTTACCAGTGATAAACATTTTGATAATAAAGAACCCCATGCTACTGGATTACAGAAATTCCACAAAATTCATGGCCAATCTATCCCTAAACAAAGCTAACAGAGGCAGGTCCCGCAGTTTAATTTACATTTAATATTTAATTAGAAACCTGAGCTAATAGCACAAAGGTCGAGGTTCGTGTCATTTCATGTTGCCATTGTCAAAACAGCCACAACATCTTAAACAGTTTATAAGAATACATAAAGAAAACACATCCGTTAAAGTATTTCACTCCCCCTCCCCTTATCAGACTTTTAGAGGCCCCACTGAAAGATACTTTTCTACATTCCAGCCATTCTGGTTAGGAAATCATTGCAAGTGTTGTTTAGCCACTTTTCCTTATATCAGCCTGTTTAGGTACAGCTGCAGAAAAATGGTTTAAGAATTTTATCTATTTAACTAGGAGTAGGGCCCATTGTGAAGAAAAATACAATGGGCTCTAGGAAGCTCTGCATCAGTGCCACCTCTTGCTGTCTTACCACCCATTAAGTGAAGGCATTCACTCCTCCCCCCCCCCCCCCACAAGGGGAGCTGATCTCCGATATCTGGAGAGCAGTTATAATTCTGAGTGATGTCCAGCCCTCACACGGAGATTGGCAAGATTGGTTCCCCAGGGGGAAATGGCATTGTACCTGCCTGAGATCCAGGCCCGGTGCTAGGGGTTCTGGCACCCCTAGGCTGAGCCCTGATCCCCCGCTCCTTGTTGGGCTCTTCACGCATGTACGCTTCACACAAGTGCTCAGTCCAGCCCAACCCCACTTCAAAGGGAGCTGGCAAGAGACCGTGGCCTCTTCCTGGTTCCCTTTGAAGCAGCACCAGCCCTGCTAAGATCCCACCCCTCCTCAAATCCCACCCTCTCCAGGCCCCACCCCTTAAATCTCCAGGAATTTCCTAACATGGATTTAACAACCCTGCAGCCTCTATATAGGAGGACAGTCTTTCTTTATTGGGGGGGGGGGGAACCAAAGCAGCTTACATCATTTTCCTCATTCCTCTCCCCCCCTATGATCTGAACAACAACCCTGTGAGGCTTCCGTATCTCCTTCTCAGGCAACCATCCTGGGTTGAGGCTGAGGGGAGGGTGGAGAGAGGGAGTGATAGGAAAGAGGCAGGAAAGACAGTAAAGGTGGGGCAGCCATGCCCTCTGAGGAAATGCTCCTGGTGGTGCCAGGCTCCCTGGATATTGCATTGGCCTTTGGAGGGTGCATGTGCTGGGAGGTCATCTGTGTGGGCTGTTGATAGGGCCTTTTGTGAGGCTGCAGTAGCTCTGCAGCCCTTTCTGAGGCCAGTTGACAGAGAAGAGTTGGAGATGTGGCTGTCTCTGAGGTAAGACTGCTTTTGTTCAACATTCCTGGGCCTGAAGTACATGGGGGCAGGGAAGTCAGCCAATGGAGGCCAGCGATGGTGACCAACATGTGATGGGCCAATAGTGTGTTCTCATGGCAACTGCCAGAACTTAGAATGGTTGTGTTTTACTGACAGAATCAGCTTTGCTGGCTAGCAATAGCCACTCAGGTGGGAGAGAGCAGCAGACGCAACCAATGGCATGCAAGTACTCTTGACTGATAGTTTGACAGCCCAGAGGTTGATACCCCACAGTCCCATTGAGCCCCAACTAATCAGGATGGTCAGATTTGCCACCATGACAGGAGAATTATTATTATAGTTTTACAAAATGTATGTTCCAAAGTGCACCAGCCTGAATGACCGAGGCTAGCTGGATTTCATCAGATCTCGGAAACTAAGCAGGATTGACCATGGTTAGTACTTGGATGGGATGTCCAGGATTCTTACCAGGGGTGGAATTCTAGCAGGAGCTCCTTTGCATACTAGGACCCTGATGTAGCCAATCCTCCAAGATTTTACAACAAAGAGCCTTGTAAGCTCTTGGAGGATTGGCTACATCAGGGGTGTGGCCTAATATGCATAGGAGATCCTGCTAGAATTCAATCTCAGGTTTCTACACAGTGGCAGGTAATGGCAAACCTCCTCTGTTCATCTCTTGCCTTGAAAACCCTATTGGGTTGCCATAAGTCAGCCGTGACTTAATGGCACTTTCCTCCACCACCACCCTCTGAGCTGATGACCTGGCAGCTTTCGGTGCACCCACTGGGCTACCTGATGATCCAGGACACATGTGCACCTGCCCAGCTGACCAGCAGGCAGCTAAAACTGTGTGCATACCTACCAGAGGCTAGCTGGAGGCTCAGAGGGGCCCCACCTAGCCAGTGGGGAAGGGCACACCTGGCCTGACCAACCTAAGGCACCCAAAGCCTTTGTGCCAGACCTGTCCAGACACCCCAAGGGTCTGCCTCAAATAGAGGGGAACTGCATATGTGTTCATGAATGTGTGTTTATATGTTCACTTAGCGTGAATGCTTGCACCTGTGTACATGCTCTTGAGCTCTTGAAAAGCTTTCATCATAATGCAAGTTCAGCTGGGCCAAGGTGAACAGACATGATAGTGACTCAGTACCAATATCAGAGGCCTTTGCTCTGAGAGCTTTGTCAACACACAGACCCAGCCCACTGTTCTCTGGCAGCGGCACAATAAAAAACTTCCTTTCCTTCCCCCTCCGTGAGTCTACCAGGCTGTTTCCCCCCCCCCCTTGAGCTAAGGTAATTTCTGTTTCCACCCATTTACAAGAACTATTTACAAAAGCTGGCAGCAATTCTTTAATTTTTCTCCTTTTCACATGCATAACCTCCACCTCCACCTCCACTCTCGGTTGTGGCTTTCCCAGAAGACTGCACTGAATATTAAGCTACTCTGGGGATGCTAAACACACACACACAAAAACGAAAGATTGCCATACAGATTCACAACACTATCCTAAGAGCACTTTCCTAGGAGTTAGCCCATTGAATAGACTTGGGCTGGATTCAGTCTTGGATTTCACCACACACACACACACACACGGGGGGGGGGGGATAAATTCATCACCAAGAAAGCAAGGTTTAATAAATCCCTGCTTTTTATGATTTACTACTCACAGTCACTAACACAAACATTCCACTATTTAAATATTATTTCTAAGGCTAGTGAATCCATTCAGGGATACTTGAACTATGCTACAGTATATCCAGTAAGATGGAATGTTTTAACCTCATCTGTTTAACTGACTGTGCATGGAAGCCTTGAAATGCACTCTGAGAGGCAGAGAATACTCTTTTACCACCTGGAACCTGGAGATCATACCCATATCTACTCCATAACTTAACACAAAGCACTGGGTTTTGACTTTGCTTTGTATTCATTAAATTCATTTGGGAGGGATGGTGGCTCAGTAGTACAGCGTCTGCAAATGGTCCCAGGTTCAGTTCCCGGCATCTCCAACTAAAAAGGGTCCAGGCAAATAGACATGAAAAACCTCAGCTTGAGACCCTGGAGAGCCACTGCCAGTCTGAGTAGCCAATTTGATGGACCAAGTGTCTGATTCAACATAAGGCAGCTTCATATGTTCATAGGTATCAAATTATGTTCAAACACTTTGCTGGTTGACACTGAAACTAATTTTGGAAGAGAAACCCCTGAATTTGTACTAAGAATATTTAGTAGTAAAAGCACAATTGTGTTTCCCAAGGTGGCCAGATGTGAGAGAGGCCAGGGCTCTTATGCCATTCCTAGTTGGGTAGAAAATGGCCTCTTTTGGCTACAGCAGTCAGAAACGCTGTACATGTCAGACTTTCCTCTTCTGGACAGCTATTCTGCCCTTCCCACTCCCTTTCAGCTTTATGCATGTTTACTCAAGAGTCCCTCTCAGTTCCAAGCCTCAGATTCAGAGAGAGCACAGCTCCTGAACCTTTCTGAGAGTTCCACCTCCTCCTTCTGAGAGTTCTACCTCCTTGTCCATTGAATAGTATTGCAGTTGCATAACAATCCCTGGATGAACTCCACCACCTATTTTTCTACAAAACAACCCCTGCTCAGTTCCATTGGCAGTTCTACTCGTGTATCTAATACATTGTGGTCTGATTACACAATACATTGTTCCTGGAACTGTCCTGGAGACTGTCATAGATATGTGCTCTGAGAGTTCAAGGTACAGATTAAATACTCAGGCATGCAGGGCCAAATTTAAATTTTGGACTGTGGTGTGAAGAGAGGGGGCCAAATCCTTCTCCCTGCAGTATTTCTACACTATTGGCTCTCAAATAGAGGATGGGATGAAATTGTTTTCTGTGGCCCCAGAAGATAGAACCAGAGCCAGTGGGCTGAAATTAAATCAAAAGAACTTCCTGAGTATTAGAGCAGTTCCTCAGTGGAACAAGATTCCTCAGAAGGTGGTGGGCTCTCTTTCCTTGGCAATTTTTAAACAGAGGCTAGATGGCCATCTGACAGCAATGAAGATCCTGTGAATTTAGGGGGAGGTATTTGTGAATTTCCTGCATTGTGCAGGGGGTTGGACTAGATGATCCTGGAGGACTCTTCCAACTCTATGATTCTATGATTCCCTGCCCTAAAATGGTCCTGGGGAGATATTTAATTTCTCCATGGAGCAAACAGCAACCTGAAGCCATTTGGTATCAATACAAAACAGCATTGCGGGGAGGCTTTAAGGCCACTTCCTGACACTCTACATCCCCAATCTGAAGTAGGACTCTGCATTCCTGGGAATTTAAGTTTTATCTAGGAACTCCAGGAAATATCTGGTGGGATAGATCCATGAACAATGTATCATGTAGCTAGGGTACATCATGTCAGATTTTCACCTCCATGGGAATTAATTATTTTTAATTTAATATTTAAATCCATTTGTATCCTACCCTTACTTACATCATTTTCCTTTCCTCCATTTTGTCCTCATAAAAACCCTGTGAGGTAGGTTTGGCTGACAGAGTGTGACTGGCTAAGGACATCCAGCGAGCTTCCATTGCATAAAATGGAGATTCATACCCCAGTCCCTCAGGTACTAAGCAGAAATGTTAACCATTACACCAGCCCAGCTCTTAGCTTCAGCCTTTTGTTCTTTCACTTTCACTGCCACCTTCTCTAGACCTGCTCAGTTCTCACTACTTTATTTCTTCTCCACATGATATGTTCCCACTGGGTTTATTTCCCCTTCTTTGGAGGAGGGGAAGATGTGAGATTTGATTATTGGATGTCATTATGTCTCACCGCTCATGCCAAAACTAGCATGTTTTGAAACATCACATTGTGTTGACTGTAGAGTTGTGTGTGTTTATGTGTGTGCATCAGTAGCAGCAGTTGTTTAAAAAGGATGCTTGATATGCAAAACTCCTCATTATTCCTCTATCTTTTACACATCTTTCTAAGATCTTTCAGTTCTGTCACAGAACTTGTCATGCTGTTTCTCTGCTTCATCCCCTTTCACTGAAATTAGGATCTATATTATAGCCTCTTTAGAGGTAACACACATAAAACCAGGGCAACCAAACCAGATGGCTCCCTGTCTCCCAAACTGCATTTTGTGCGCCTATAACTTTTGCTTTTTATGTCAGAAAACCATAAATATGTGTACTAAATATGCTCAGTTAAACATAGTAAATATATATTATTTATGATATTAAATGCATATATTTAATTGATATTAAATAAATGTTTATCAATGAAGTCCTATATTTATTGACAGAATTTGTATCCTGCCTTTCTGCCCTTATAAAAGCCACCATGCTGACTATCAAATTAAAGCAAACGTGATAAAATCACATTTAAAAGCCACTCAAATCGACCGCCCCCGGGGAAAAGCACACATATCGTTAAAACGCTTAAAACATGTTCGCATGTAGCGGGGAGGAAGGGAACGGCCCCCACGTAGGCTAGGAGAAGGCCAAGAAGACAGTGAAGGAAGGTACTTTTCTTCCCCCTCCCCCAACTAAAAGCTGCCCGGTTGTGACCGCGAGTAGTTTCAACTCGGAAAACAAAAGGAGGGAGCTTAAACCCTTCAGTCACACATTGAATCTGATCGACAGGGCAGTTCAACTATTCAGTACCTCATTTTGGACTCACCTCTCCCTAAGTGAAGAAGAGACGTTTAGGCAGGCAGAGCCAGCAGTGATCAACTGAAAAGGTTTTTGGTTTTTTGCAAGCGTCGTCTAGTTTCATTTTCTGTTAGTCCGTGACGGTTCTTTCGGCGTGAATTACTCAATGTTGGCTCCCGCCTTCCTGGTTTGTTTGTTTTTTGAGAGGAGAAAACCATGATTATTTAGTGGAAATCCCCGCTTAGTATTGCACAAGCTCTCTTGTTGTTATGCTTCCGACGGCGTTGTCAAACATGCGCATAACGTAATGAGCAGAAATCAGGGCTTTTTTTGTAGGGAAAGCCCAGCAGGAACGTACTTGCATATCAGGCCACAAACCCTGACTAGGGTTGCCAATCCCCAGGTGGGGGCAGGGGATCCCCCGGTTTGGAGACCCTCCCCCCCCCCCCCCCGCTTCAGGGTCCTCAGAAAGCGGGGGAGGGGAGGAAAATGTCTGCTGAGAACTCTATTATTCCCTATGGAGATTTATTCCCATAGAAAATCATGGAGAATTGATCCACGAGTAT
This sequence comes from Heteronotia binoei, assembly GCF_032191835.1. Lineage (NCBI taxonomy): Eukaryota > Metazoa > Chordata > Lepidosauria > Squamata > Gekkonidae > Heteronotia > Heteronotia binoei. Next base: position 37,963,196 of record NC_083227.1, read on the forward strand.
ATGGGGCTCTGGGGGGGCTGTTTTTTGGGGTAGAAGCACCAAATTTTCAGTATAGCATCTAGTGCCTCTCCCCAAAATACCCCCACGTTTCAAAAAGATTGGACCAGGGGATCCAATTCGATGAGCCCCAAAAGAAGGAGCCCCTATCCTTCATGATTTCCTATGGAAGGAAGGAATTGAAAAGGTGTGCCGTCCCTTTGAATGTGATGGCTGGAACTCCCTTGGAGTTCATTTATGGTTGTCACACCCTTGCTCCTGGCTCCGCCCCTAATGTCTCCTGGCTCCACCCCCAAAGTCCCCAGATATTTCTTGAATTGGACTTGGCAACCCTAGGCAGGAGGGGTGATGCTCCCTCCTGAATCTGCTATACCTCTATGCCTCCTCTGCCATTCACTGCAGTCTTCTTACTGCTTACTTCTTACTGTCCCTCCCTGAATCAGTACAGAATTCGCAAAGTGAACAACGTCTCTCAGCCTTCCACTGGGTAATCCTCCTCAGGGCCGGCCGTAGACTGTCTGACACCTTAGGCAAGGCTAAATTATGGTGCCCCCCCCCCCCTCGACTGATAACCAATTTTCAAAAACAGATGAAAATGAAAAGCCCAATTTGGCATCCTCAGAAGGCTGGAACCCTGGAAGCCTAGTTTGCCTAGTGGCAGGGCTGGCCCTGATCCTCCTTGCTCCTTTCACAGCTGGGCCATGGTTCAAGGGACAGCATGACTCGGCTGTGACCCAAGCAAACCAAAAAAGTAGCCTATTAAAGGCTGAAATGGGGGCTGGTGGAGCTTAGGTTTGCCATTATGAAGGCAGAGTTTGGCTTCATCCTCTTCCCCTATTGGCTGTGTGATGGAAGCTTCTAACCACAGCCCTGCCACCATTTCCTCTGTAAGTAAAAGCAAAAATGGTTCTTCCTTTACTGTGATATAAAAAGAAAATTCTAGGAGCCCATAAGTCACACTCTGAATGAGTGAAGCATCTTGTGGATGCTTCCCCCACCAAGGCAGGGACATCCCTTCAGTAACGTGGTACAGAATCCCTGTGTGGAACCCAATATGGATGGCTCTGCTTTCTAGCAGACTGAAGGGTTGTTCTAGGTTGCTTTCACATGGCAATGATTCCCTGTTGTTCAGTCATTGTTGCTGTGAGTGCACAGGCATTTCCAGTGGCTATGGAGCATTTCCTTGGTCATCCTGTCATGCTTGCTATTCCCCCCTTGCACCACTGGAGGACTTTCGGTGACTTAACCCCCCCCCCCGTACTTCTTATATTTCTATACAACTATTACCCCATGGTAGTACCTACACAGAGGTGTAAAAAGATACCACGCATACACACTATGCATGAGCAGGACAGGAATGGGTAAGAATGAGGTCTGCACAAATGCGTTTTTACTCTGTTCACTGTTGCCAACACCTTCACCCCCAACAATCTAACCCCTGTTCTCCATTGAGTGCACAAAAGCAAAGCATGATAGCAATAATGCCTGACTCCTCTGTGCCCCTCCCCCTTACACTCCCTTTTGTATTGTAAGAGTATTGCATATGTTGGCTGAAAAGGGGGAAATGCCCTTCAAAGGGCTAACAGAGTGACTGGTGCTCTGGACCATTGGCTTGGATGTCATTGGGATTTTTTCCTCCTGACTTCCCACTAGCATTGTAGTGCTTCCATGACACTCCTAGGTTCTCCTCACATTTCCAACAATATTCCCAAGCCTACTTTGATGCAGTGTTTTGGGAGATTGCAGAAGAGCCAAGGTAGTGTCTATGTGGACAGAAATGTCCAGAGCTTCCTGTTCCCACCCATATTAGCACCATTTCCCCTGTCTTTCCCTTTATATCTCCATAACAAAAAGGAGTTAAAGACTTACGTATTTTGTATGGAAACTGAGAATTCAGAGAACCTGACATATTGTTCTGATATGCATTGTTTTAACACTATAATGATATGTCAACTGCTGGATTTTTAAAAAGCAAAGTCCTCTATTGATGGGGGGGGACAGTCCAACATGGGGCTGAGGCATGGGAAATGCAGGCTAACCTGCCATGTTGAAGCCTGGTTGCCATTGTGTTGTATTGATAGCTGCAACACTAGTGAGGAAACCACTTAAGCTCATCCCCATGTGGAAAACATGCAACTAGTTGAGAAAGCCAATAGAGGGCTGGAGGTCGAACAAGGGAACTGGGAACAGTTGCTCTTACTGCCTGCTATAGTATTTGTTTTTCTGAGGCCCTGAATTTGAAATAGAAATTGTTTTTGGAAAAAAAGAGGTTTTGGGTAGCCCTCAGTAGGCAACAGAGAAACTGAAGTGTTATGAGGTGGTCGATGGTTCAGAGCCCCCATTTCCTGTGTGACTCTCTTCCTTGACACTGTGGGTAGAGCTGCCGCTTCTCACACAGAGCTTAGCTGGGTGATTTAGAAAAGGGCTCTGCCACCAACCAAAGAACATCTTGCTAGATGGAAGATACTTGTTACACAAACTTTCGGCCAAGGAAAGATCAACGACGACATAAACCAATATTTCAGTGGCAAGGTAAGGAAAAGGCTTGTATGTATGAACTGAGTTTCTAGGTAGTTATTTTTCAGTTGTTCAAGAAAAGCTATCATCTATAGATCTCAGAATGTAGTATTATCGTGTCTCAGTATTCCTGCTCATCCAGCCTGCTGATGTACTTACTATAGCTTTTGCAGTGAGAAAGGGGAGTATATTTCTTCTTCTTGTGATTATTTTCCCAATGTTTTTCTGCTATCAGGAAGTCCCCCAACCAATGTTCCCTCTAAACTCAGTTAGTGTGAGCTAGCTCACAATTTTTTAGCTTCTAACTCACACATTTTTGTCTCAGCTCAGGAAATATGGCTGTAGAGCAAACTAATTTAAGCAGTAGCTCACAACTTTAATGCCAGTAGCTCACAAAGTAGAACTTTTGCTCAAAAGATTCCGTAGCTTAGAGAGAACATTGCCCCCAACATGTAGAAACCACTTACTTGAAAGCATGCAGTATGATTTTGTTGCCATACTGGATCAAACCCATGCTCCACCTGGAAGAGAGCAGTACTGACCAGCAGTGGGCCACCAAACATCTCATAAAAATTCAAGTCTCTGTGTATCTTCTGTTGTTAACCTCCATAAGCAAAAACAAAAGAAAAGAATATTGATAACACCTTAAAGACTTATCAGTTTATTCAGGGAATGAGGTTTTAAAGTGCCCTACAGCTATTACTGCTGCTGCTATTTAGCAGTAGTAGTGCAGTGGCTGTACTAATACTAGTGGTAATAGTATAGTGGTGATATTTTGCTTCGCTAGACTAACACTATTTGAATCTCTAGAATTCATACTCTGTACCTGGGCCTAAACAGCCACTGAGAACATAGTCTGAGCCAGGGGTGTCAAACATACAGCCAGGGATCAAATCAGGCCCCTGGAGTGCTCCTAACAGACCCTCCAGCAAGTTTGTTTCCTTCTCCCTCTCTCTTGCTTCCTTCTGCATCACAGCTTGCTTTGCCAGGTTTGCTCAATTGTACAAGAGGTACAGAGCAAAGTCTCTTTTTTTCTCCTTTGGGTGAGGCTTCTCCCTTGGGAAGGAAGGGGGGGAGGGTGAGCTTGTTTTGCCAGGCTCTCTCAATTGTCCAGCAGAGCTACTGAGCCAAGCCTCTGTTCCTTCTGTTGGCTGAGGCTCCTCCCCCTCCTCATCCCCTGGGGAGCCAGAGCTTCCTTTGCTCAGTTCCCTCAATCCCGCAAGAGAGATACAAAGAAATCTCCTTTTTAAAAGGAAAGAGCACCTCTATCCTTTATAAAGTTTGTATCTCTGCTTCCTGGCATGACATTTTATGACGCACATGGCCTGGCCCAACAGGGTCTCAAATACGTCAGATCCAGCCCTCATAGCAAATGAGTTCGACACCCCTGGCCTGAGCTCTAAGGTATCATAGCTACTAATTGTTAATAATCCTATCAGTGCTAGCATCCATCATGATGTCTTGTAGCACAGCCAAGCAATGATGTAACCAGCCAGTGAGCTGGAAAAATAACACATTCATTCATATGACAAGCTACCACAGGCAAATTTCTGAACAGGGCTGAGAGAACTTAATTTGTATGAATAACTGGATCAGTTTGAAGTGACACATTAAGTGGGGTGGTTATGGAAAATGATCTCTTTGTGTCAGATTGCCACCATAATATGCAGTTTAAGTGACTGGTGCCATGTTGTTATTCCTTCATGCATTTCCCTGTCCTTCACCTGCTCAGCCAATGACTTGGGGTATGGAGCAGTGCAATAGCATAGTAGTTCATAATTAGGTTAAAATAAACATTATTATAGCAAGGAAGATTTTAAGGGATTTTATCATAATGCATAGTTTGGGCCTTTTATTCAGAAGACCTGGATTCCCTAGCAGCTCACAGCGTGACTTTGCTGGTATCTAACAGCCTCACTTCTACAGATCCATGGTGAACTTTAAAATGGGACAGCTCGTTTATTTCACCCTGAAGTCCTTCAAGAAATGCTGGAATACACATTTAGAGAAAGTCATTCATGGCCTTCAGAGCTAGGGTGTTGTGCCAGGCCCTTGTGTTCCAATTAGTTATGAGGCATGATTGGCAGCCAATGGGAAGGCTTAGTGGTATGCATTAAATAGGTGTCCTGCCTTCCAGGCAAGGCAATTGCCACATGATGCTGACCCATCTGATCATATTGTTTGTTTTTAGGAAGTGAATTTGTTGGATGTCCTATGATTGGCTCAGGTATGGGGAGTAATTTTTTTCCCTGCTACATGTTGCTTCTAAGGGGTGGTAGAAGCAGGCCTGGATTTAGGGCTACCAGCTCTGGGTTGGGAAATAACTTCAGATTTTGGGGGTGAAACCTGGGGGCAGTGGGGTTTGGGGAGGGGAGGGACCTCAGCAGGATGTAATGCCATAGAATCTACCCTCTAAAGCGACCATTTTCTCCAGGGGAACTGATCTTAGTTGTTTGGAGAGCAACTGTAACAGTGGAAGATCCCCAGATGCCACCTGGAGGCTGGCAACTGTAGGCCTGGTCTATGGAGTGGTTAGGCCTAGCCTAGGGTTGCCAGCCTCCAGGTGGTACCTGAGGATCCACTGGAATTACAGCTCATCTCCAGACTACAGAGATCAGTTCCCCTGGAGAAAATGAATGCTTTGGAGGGAAGGACTCTATAGCATTGTGCCCCACTGAGGTCCCTGTTTCCCCTAGGCTCCATCCCAAAATCTTCAGGAGTTTTCCAATCTGGATGTGGCAACCCTACCCCACATCCCCCACCAGTGGTTGGGTGCGGCCTGGCAACCCTAGTATGGCGACAGTAAGAACTGGTTGACTTCCTCAGTATAGGCACAGCCAATTGGCAAGCATACCAAGGCTTCCAAGGATGAAGGGCTATGCCTGAAGCAGTCCATAATTCCTTCTCTGGTGGGGAGGGTTACAAAGGGAACACCCCCGGTGCTGTGCAACATCAACCCAATCCTTATCCGTCTATGCAACACTCTGAAGGAAGGGGGTGAGGCTTGGCGTCTCTCTGTACAGTTCAAGTCCAGGCATGTCTAAGCAAAGTCAGAGGTTGCTGCTGGTCAACGGCAGAGCCAGGGTGGAGTGGCTGAAAATTCTGAAAGCTGCTGGGCTCCCACATTGCAGCCCACCCTTGAAAGTAGCTTTATTTAAGAGTAGCTTTGTAAAGGATCTTTATTCTGTTTCACTCAGCCATTTAAATAAACTAGCCCAGGTAACCAATGGAAAAAATTGCTTGGCTGAATACTAATTACTTACCAATATTAAATTTGGAACACCACCACCCCCATTCCTTTTAGAACACTTCAGATAGCATTTACTCATAGTCGTGTATGACTCATTGCCATATATGAGGCTCAGGGAGGAAAAATTGAACCCTTATTTTGACTAATGGTCCTGAAGAGTTTTTGCCGTCAAATACTTTGGCCACCAAATGAGAAGGAAGCACTCCCTGGAGAAGATCCTTATGCTGGGAAAGACAGAAGGCAAAAAAAGAAGGGGATGGCAAAAGATGAGATGACTTGGCAGTGTTACTGATGTAAAAAACTCAAATTTGAGCAGACTTCGGAGGATGGTGGAAGACAGAAGGGCCTGGCGTGACTTTGTCCATGGGGTCGCAAAGAGTCGGAATCGACTGTGCGACTGAACAATAACAACAAAAATAGTGTGCCAATCAGTCTTCTTGTTTTAATAGGTTACATTTTTTAAAAAAAACTGTAGGCTTAACCATTAATGGTGAGTGTGAATGTTGACATTAACATTTTTTATTAATTTTTGAAGTAAACAAATAAATATCAATATTAATATGTGTATACAATTAATTAATCTTATTAAAACAAGTTATAAACTAGCACAAATACTTAAATACACAATAAATATCGAGGAAGGATATTAAGACATAAATGTAAGTGTGAATGTTGACATTCAGTGCTGTCATTCCAAGATTAATTTTGTCAACAACCAAAAACAGATGCACTTGCTCATAAACCAATGAATGCTCATGGTTGCATGTAGGGGTCTGTCAACAAATACTGGTACATTTTGTGGCTTTTGGATAGTCATAAAATTTGCCTGGGTACAGTATCAGGCATAGGCCTAAGTAGGAGTCTCAAAAGGGTGTATTCAACCTCTGGTACTGTTAAGAGTGAACATTCCTGAGGCCATTCCACGTTAAATCTTCATGCTGCAATCCCTGTCCAAATTGGATCCATGCATATCTGAGAAGCAACGAACTCTAGAACACATCTTTCCACCTGATCCAAGGATACCCCTGGGAAAACTATTGTGCACAATTAGGCCGTCATGCCTCTAGCAGTCTTTGGAAGGCACCTGGCAATTAGGCTTGCCAATCCCCAGGTCCCAGCGGGGGTTCTCCTGCTTTCTCAGGCTCCTTCCCACCCCCAGTTAGCTGGCCAGTGGGGGGGAAGCCCTACCCCCACAGCCATCATGTGACTTTCCACCTCAGGAGGCTTCAGTCTCTATTGGAAAGCCTTCCTCTTCCTCCGTTTGTTGCACAATTTTTGCAGAGGTTGTTTGCATAGTGTGAAGGTTGCAGAGTCCCTTGCATAGTGCAGACGGCCAAGTGCTCCTCACAGACAAGGCATCCATACTGAACCGGTGGTCAGAGTATTTTCAGGTTCTCTTCAGTGCCAACCGCGTAGTTCAAGATTCAGCAATCCACCTCACCCCACTTCAACCGGTGAAAACAGAGTTGGATGAGATCCCCACCCTAGAAGAGACTGTTAAAGCCATCAAGCAACTGAAAAGTGGCAAGGCAGCAGGAGTTGATGGAATTCCACCAGAGATCTGGAAGCATGGGGGCACAGTACTACATAGCTCACTTCACAAAGTACTTGTCACCTGCTGGGAACAAGGCAAATTACCACAGGACTTTCGCGATGCAATCATCATCACCCTATACAAGAACAAAGGGGAAAAGTCAGACTGCTCCAACTACCGGGGGATAACCCTGCTCTCCATCGCAGGCAAAATCCTTGCCAGAATACTCCTGAACAGACTGGTGCCCACCATTGCAGAAGAACTCCTCCCAGAGAGCCAGTGCGGCTTCAGAGCTAACAGGAGCACCACCGACATGGTATTTGTTCTCAGGCAGCTCCAAGAGAAATGCAGGGAACAGAACAAGGGTCTGTATGTGACTTTTGTCGACCTTACCAAAGCTTTCGATACCGTTAGCAGGAAAGGCCTGTGGCAAATCTTGGAACGTTTAGGATGTCCCCCAAGGTTCCTCAGCATGATCATCCAGCTACACGAAGACCAGCGAGGCCAAGTCAGACACTGCAACGACCTCTCGGAGCCCTTCCCAATAGGCACAGGTGTAAAGCAAGGCTGCGTTCTCGCGCCAACTCTCTTTACGATCTTCTTTAGCATGATGCTTCAAAGAGCCGCAGTAGATCTAGATGAGGACGATGGTGTCTACATCCGCTATCGCACCGATGGCAGCCTGTTCAACCTGAGGCGACTAAAGGCACACTCCAAGACAATGGAAAAACTCATCCGAGAGCTACTGTTTGCTGATGATGCTGCACTCGTCTCCCACTCGGTATCAGCTCTGCAGCATATGACGTCCTGCTTTGCAGAGGCTGCCAAGCTATTCGGCCTAGAAGTTAGTCTGAAGAAGACAGAAGTTCTCCACCAGCCTGCACCCCAGGAAGATTATCACCCTCCCTGCATCACTGTGGGTGAATCAGTTCTGAAGACAGTCCAGCAGTTCAGCTACCTGGGGTGCATCATCTCCTCAGATGCCAAGATCGACAAGGAGATTGACAACAGGCTGGCAAAGGCAAACCGTGCATTTGGCCGACTGCACAAAAGAGTGTGGAGCAACAAGCATCTGAAAAAAGGCACAAAGATCAATGTTTACAAAGCGGTTGTGATGACAACCCTCATCTATGGCTCCGAATCGTGGGTTTTATACCGTCATCACCTGCGACTCCTTGAGCGCTTTCATCAGCGCTGCCTTCGCACCATCCTCAACATCCACTGGAGTGACTTTGTGACCAACACTGAAGTCCTCAAGCGAGCAGAGGTTACCAGCATCGAGGCACTGCTGTTGAAGACGCAGCTGCGCTGGGCAGGGCATATTTCTAGGATGGAAAACCACCGCCTTCCCAAGATTGCCCTGTATGGCGAACTCTCCACCGGCCATCGAAATAGAGGGGCACCAAAGAAGAGGTACAAGGACTCCTTGAAGAAATCCCTTAGCACCTGTCACATCAACCATCACCAGTGGTCTGACCTAGCCTCAGATCGCAAAGCATGGAGGCACACCATCCACCAGGCTGTCTCTTCCTTTGAGAACACACGCATAGCTGGTCTTGAGGACAAAAGGAGATTGAGGAAGAATCGCACTGCTACAGGACCAACCCTAAATCAGACTTTTCCCTGCAGCCGCTGTGGCCGGACCTGCCTGTCCCACATTGGTCTTGTCAGCCACCAGCGAGCCTGCAGCAAACGTGGACTATTGCACCCTTCTTAAATCTTCGTTCGCGAAGCCAAGCCGAGAGAGAGAGAAGGTTGCCCTGTGTTGGAACCTTTGGTTGCCCAGTTTCAGTTTCAGTTTATTTCAGTTTATATCCCACCCTTCCCACCGAGGCGGCTCAGGGGGCTCACAACATATAAAATCTAACATAGAGTTTGGTTTTAAAAATACATCAATTTGCAACAATTTAAAACAGTAAAATAGAAAACATATAGAACAAACGATCTGCCAAAGTGCTACACTACAACCTTCCATACAGTTTCCAATGTCAGTTAATTATAGGCCAGCCGGAAGAGGGCTGTCTTACAGGCCCTGCGGAACTGCCCAAGGTCCCGCAGGGCCCTCACTTCTTCCGGCAGCTGGTTCCACCAGCAAGGAGCCATTACCGAAAAGGCCCTGTCCCTGGTGGATTTCCGACGGGCCTCCTTTGGCCCGGGGATTACAAGCAGGTTTTGAGAGCTCGATCTCAGTACTCTCTGGGGAACATGTGGGGAGAGACGGTCCCTAAGGTAGGCAGGTCCTAGGCCATATAGGGCTTTAAAGGTAATAAGCAGCACCTTGTACCGGACTCGGTATATTATTGGCAGCCAGTGCAGATCCCGGAGCCCTGGCCGAATGTGCTCCCATCTTGGGAGCCCTAATAACAGTCGGACAGAGGCATTCTGCACTAACTGCAACTTCCAGGTTCGGCACAGGGGCAGCCCCATGTAGAGGGCATTACAGTAATCCAACCTCGAGGTGACCGTGGCATGAATCACCATTGCTAGATCGTCATGCTCCAGGAAAGGGGCCAGCTGCCTCGCCCGCCTAAGATGAAAAAATGCGGACTTGGCAGTGGCTGCTATTTGAGCCTCCATTGTTAGGGAAGGCTCCAATAGTACCCCTAAACTCTAGACCTTGTGTGCCGCTGTCAGTGGCGCACCATCAAAAACTGGCAGGGGATTTCCCCTCCCAGGCCACGACGACCCAAGCAAAGGACCTCTGCCTTCGCCCTGTGTTGGAACCTTTGGTTGCCCTGTGTTACTGTGAAAAACTTGGAAGTTCAGCAACTCATGAGTAGAGGTGCCTGTCAATCCCCAGGTGGGGGCAGGGGAGCCCTGGTTTGGAGGCCCTCCAGAGCTTCAGGATCATCAGAACCGGGGGGGGGGGGAGGGACGGAGATGTCTGCTGGGCCATAGGGTATAATGGAGAATTAATCCTGGGGCTCTGGAGGGGCAGTTTTTTGAGGTAGAGGTACCAAATTTTCAGTGTAGCATCTGATGGGTCTCCTCAAAATGCTATCCAAGTTTCAAAAAAATTGGACCAGAGGGTCCGATTCTATGAGCCCCAAAAGAAGGTGCCCCTGTCCTTCATTATTTCTAATGTAGGGAAGGCATTAAAAAGGTATGTGGTCCCCTTAAATGTGATGGCCAGAACTCCCTTTGGAACTCAGTTGTGCTTATCACAACTTTACTTATGGCTCCACCCCCAGTGTCTCTTGGCTCCACCCCCAAAGTCTCCTGGTTCCACCCACAAAGTCTCCAGCTATTTCTTGAATTGGACTTGGCAACCCTACTGGCAATAGGCCTTGGGGGGTTAATATTCTGTATAGATGTGGTTTTGTGTTAGGAAGAGAAATATTTTTTAAAATGGCACTGCCTCAGTGGGCAGCACAGACCACTTCTCAGAAGCTCACAGGAGGAAAATTACACAGGAAATAATAACTCTTGACAATATCTCTGCACTTCTGCTAATTTCTTGACCACTGAAGATGCCCCCACAGTCTTTGTTTCCAACCATGATTTCCTTTTCAGTTTCAGTGCACGAAGATTTCTTGGCCAGTTCAGACAGGATATTGTGGTCATAGCTGTGGAAGAGATGATGGGAACTCTGAGCTCAGGAGATGGCAGGAGAGACACAAAATGCTCTCAAGCAACAGAACACAGTTCTGCTTAAAGTTGACAGAATCCTTGTCACTGCACGCCCAACTACTTGTGATCTGGACCCATGCCCCTCCTGGCTAATTAAGGCCTGCTGGGAGGAGCTAAGATGTCCTGTACAGGACATCATAAATAGATCTCTTTCAGATGGCTCTTTTCCAACGCCCCTGAAAGAGGCAATGGTCCGCCCTCTCCTGAAAAAGGCTACATCTGACCCGGCCGAATTGGCTCACTACCGGCTGTGGGTTGTGGAGTCACAGTTACAGGGCTTCTTGGATGACACTTCCACCTTAGATCCATACCAGTCCGGCTTCCGCCCGGGCCATGGGGTGGAGACAGTGCTGGTCGCCCTCATGATGACCTCTAGCGACATCTGGATCGAGGCGGCTCGGCGGTACTGCTGTTGTGGGACCTGTCGGCGGCGTTCGATATGGTCGATCATCAGCTGCTGACCCGCCGCCTCGCCTCGCCGACGCTAGCCTTACAGTGGCTCTCCTCCTTCCTTGAAGGTCGGGGACAAAGGGTGGCAATTGGGGGAGAGTTGTTCCAGAGGCACCTACTCAATTGTGGGGTGCCTCAGGGGGCAGTTCTCTCCCCGATGCTGTTTAACATCTTTATGTGCCCCCTTGCCCAGATTGCCCGGAGGTATGGGCTGGGTTGTCACCAGTATGCTGATGACACCCAGCTCTATCTATTGATGGGCGACCGGACTGGAGACGCTCCTGAAAACCTGGACCAGGCGTTGCAAGCCGTGGCAGGGTGGATCAAGTCGAGTGGGCTGAAGTTGAATCCAGCGAAGACAGAGGTCCTTTGCGTGGGCCGCGGCGGGCCAGGGGAGGAGATCTCCCTACCGGCCTTTGACGGTGCGTCGCTGATACCAGTTCGCAGGGTCAAAAGCCTGGGAGTGCTTCTGGAGCCTTCCTTGACAATGGAGGCACAGATAGCAGCCACTGCTAAAGCCGCCTTTTTCCATCTTCGGAGGGCGAAGCAGCTGGCCCCTTTCCTGAAACGTGGCGACCTAGCAACAGTGATCCATGCAACGGTCACCTCGAGGTTGGACTACTGTAATGCCCTCTACATGGGGCTGCCCCTGTACCGAACTCGGAAACTGCAGCTGGTGCAGAATGCGGCGGCCAGGCTGCTAGTGGAACTACGTCGGTGGGAGCACGTGCAGCCTAGGTTGCGGGAACTGCACTGGCTGCCAATTGTGTTCCGAGTTCGTTACAAAGTGCTGGTTATTACCTTTAAAGCCCTATATGGCTGAGGACCTGTCTACCTTAGGGACCGCCTCTCCCCATATATTCCCCAGAGAGCACTGAGATCTAGCTCCCAAAATCTCTTAAAAATCCCTGGACCAAGGGAGGCCAAACTGAAAACAACTCGAGAGCAGGCCTTCTCAGTAACGGCTCCCCATTGGTTTGAATCAACTACCAGCCGAGGTTCGAGCCCTGCGGGACTATAATCAGTTCCGCAGGGCATGTAAAACTATTCTTTTTCAAATGGCCTACAAGATTGAATCCTGAAATGACATCCAACCATCTGATATACATCATTTTGTATTATAGCACCTTACCTGTTGTGGTTTTAATTACCGTATTTTTCGGACCATAAGACGCACTTCCCCCCCCCCCAAAAAAAAGTGGAGGGGAAAGTGTGTGCGTCTTATGGTCCGAAGGTACGTACCTTCGGGGGGCGAGGGGGCGATCTGCTGCCTCTTCCTCTGATCCGGCGCTTCCCCGGCGCCTGCTTGCCTGGCTCCATCTTCTTCAGGCAAGCGTGGGATCGCTCCACGTGGCCCCAGCGCTTCGCAAGCGCCGGCCGCGGAGGGGGCAGCGTGCTTCCTACTTCCCTGTGTGCCTGCCTTCAGCTGTGACGTTTAAAGCAAGCGCTGGGATCGGAGGGGGGAGGGAGCGATCCCAGCGCTTGCTTTAAACATCACAGCTGAAGGCAGGCACACAGGGAAGTTGGAAGCACGCTGCCCTCTCCACAGCCGGCGCTCGCAAAGCGCTGCGTTTGCGGAGGGGGCGGGTGCTTCCTACTTCCCTGTGTGCCTGCCTTCAGCTGTGATGTTTAAAGCAAGCGCTGGGATCACTCCCTCCCCCCTCTGATCCCAGCGCTTGCTTTAAACATCACAGCTGAAGGCAGGGAAGTAGGAACACAGGGAAGTAGGAAGTAGGAAGCACGCTGCCCCCTCCGCGGCCGGCGCTTGCGAAGCGCTGGGGCCATGTGGAGCGATCCCACGCTTGCCTGAAGAAGATGGAGCCAGGCAAGCAGGCGCCGGGGAAGCGCCGGATTGGAGGAAGAGGCAGCGGATCGCCCCCCAGGAGGAAGGTGCGTCTTATCCTCCGGTGCGTCTAATCGTCTGAAAAATACGGTAATCTATTTATTTAATGTATTTTATTGTATTTTATTATATAATATATTTACTGTAATTCATGGCACTTTCCATGTTTGTGAGCCGCCCTGAGCCTGCCTTGTCGGGGAGGGCGGGATATAAATAAAAATTATTATTATTATTATTATTATTATTATTATTATTATTATTATTATTATTATTATTATTATTAATATGATTATTAAACTGAAATGGGACAGACCCTGCTGAGCATCCCTTACAAACTAATCTCCAAATTAAACTCACATAGCAGCAATATTTGCTGTCTGTCTAAAAACCGAGGAGAAAATTATCTTCCCTGAAGATGGCAGTGAAATGGCTGGATTTGAACTTTGCGGCGGGAGTTGTAGTGGACCAGATTACTGCTGAGCCAGTACCATGGCCGGACCACTGTGCCCTGAGGGTCCGTATGGATGTGTCATTACACCCCTGTTTAGGTGGCGAGCATGTTTTGACTCTCCCGTGAAGTCTGATGGACCCAATGCAGCTTCAGACAGCCTTGCGGGATCCCTGGCCCCCTCCTCCTTCCCACCTTGTCCACTGAATAGTAGGTGCAGCTGCATAACAATCCCTGGATGAGCGCCACCACTTTTTCCCTACAAAACAACCTTGCATCCTTCATTGTAGTAAAAATATAATAGAATGCATTTAGTTAATTCCTGCCTTGCCAACTGTCCATGGTGGCCCTGGCTACTACTAATTGTTCAGAAAGAGAGAGAGAGGGAGAGAGAATATTCTGTTGTCTGAAAAGGACTGCCTTGTATCTATCCCAATAAAGTCTGTCAAACATCCATAGCTTAATTTTTAGGATGTTAGGGAGTCTGACGTAATTCCTGACTGTGCTGGAGGAATCCAAATTATGACATTATCTGAGATGATAGTTCTTTTCTGAATATCTTTGTATCTTAGAAATCTACGGTATTTCGCTACGTTGCAAGAAATGGCTTGAATCGGCACGGTGATGGTTTGGTTTCCCTGTCAAAGAGAACAAAGCAGTGGCAAATCTGAATCTTATTTCAAATGAGGTTTTGTTTTTCTTTACTCTCAGTATGTATGATAGAAGAAAGGAAAATTCCAAGGACAGGAGTTAATGTAAAATCTGTTATGCCATCTTTGAATTCTTGCAGGTATACAGGCAAGCTCCAGGTGGTACAAAATCACACTAGGGATATTAAGCGCTTGCTGTGTCATTCTTGGGTCGGGTGTGATCATGTTGGGGATTTTTGGTAAGTGCCTGTATGCTGCCTATTAAGAAAAGTGTAAGAGTACTTAAGAATTTAAGACAGATCTAATATTTAAACAGTTGTATTAATGAATTCGTTGTTCATTCCATTTTGTCAGATTTGTCTCAGAAAGCTGACTGCTAATTTAACTGTCAGTCTTGCCCTATTCACTGTTTTGGATCAGTCTGCCTTATTCTATTAATGCATGTCAGTGACATATGTATGCTTACTTGTTTATGTTTGTTTTTCATCTTTTCTTGAAAGAATACAATCCCAAATATTGTTTTGAGCACTCATTTATTTGTTTTATTTTGTTAAAACATTTCTTGTGGTTCAAGGTGTCTCAATTTCAGTTAAAACCAGAATAAAATAGCAAACCCAAAATATCTCCCTCTCTGTTAGGTTTTTCACTTGTTAATATTTGTTTTCCTGTGTTTTCCAGAGCCACACAGCAGTTGTCAGGAACTGCTTCTTTAGAAAAAGGGGCACTCAAATGGGCTTTGGAACAGCTCCACGAGGGGAGGAAGGGTTCTGCCTTCCTCCCCAACAACAGCTTTCTCATTCAAAAACCATGGAAGATGGCAGTTACTTTGTCCCTTCTGAAATGGCCTTGGGTCAGCCATAGCTGTGGCAGAGGTTGTCCTTGAAAGGGCAGCTGCTATGAGAGTCCTCTCAGCCCCACCCACCTCACTGGGTGTCTGTTGTGGGGAGGAAGATAAAGGAGATTGTGAGCTGCTCTGAGACTCTGAGATTCGGAGTGGAGGGCAGGATATAAATCCAATATCATCATCATCATCATCATCATCATCATCATCATCATCATCATCATCATCACTGGTGTTGCACTTGAAGTATCTGTGCATGCTGAATAGCTTCTGCCCCCCTCCCCAACAACAGCTTTCTCAGGCAAAAACCATGGCAGATGGGAGTTACTTTGCCCATTTTGGTGTTGTACTTGAAGTATCTGTGCATGCTGAGTAGCAAACTAATCCTTCTTAGAGCAGTTTTCGCATGAGAGAACAATTTGGAGGAGATGGAAGATGGGAGACTGTTGTGACCCCATTTGGGCTCTCTCTCATGCACAGTATTTAGAAGCAGTTCCCTGCAGCTGCTGTGAGGCTGCGGGGAGCGCATGAAAAAAAGGTAATGTGTAGTTTGGCTCTCAGAGGTGACTGACAACTGCAGAAGAATGTTGCTCAGGCTTTGCCATTTTTTGTTGGGGCTTGTAGGAAAGAACATATCAATTCCCAAAAATGCAGCATGTTGTCTTTGATTTTCTGTCAGTCGCTTGAGTGGGTCATAATCTATTATAAAGGAATGGAGTTTGTTTGGTTAGCATGCATTCCTCATAGCTTCCTTGAGTCTTTTATAGGTATTCTCTCTTAATCTGCTATTCTCAGATCTGTAGTTCTTCCAGTTTTTGACTGTGAGTGCTCAGCTCTGTTGACATGTGCTTCCCCAGAAGTCAATTATGTTTTCATTTTCCCTGTCACAGTCATCTCATTTAAAACTGGCAAGGCTCATCTATGCATTAAAGAGAAGACAAATCTTTTTTGTATTGGTATTATTGATTCCTCTGCCAATAAGAATTGGCTTATGATTCAGCCTACAATACAGACTAGCCAAGGCAAATTACGTAACTGTATTTTTTTCTGAGAATCCTAAGTGAATACCTGTATTCATCTGTAGCAGCAAAATAAAACAGGAGTCCAGCAGCACCTTCAAGACTACAAAAGCTAATGCTGGAATGAGTTTTGTTAGTCCTTTAGGTGCCAGTGGATCCCTGTTTTATTGTGTTTTTATGCCTTTACCTGTGCAACTTGACTCTCAACATCTGGCCATGACACAGCTGGAAGCGCTTTCAAGGTGGCGGCAGCAGTTCCATACAATATGAGAATGCTGGTGCTAGAGCAGAATCTTTTCCTTTGCTTGGGTAATGCATAAGGCAACAGAATAACACACATTAAGGCTAAACCATGAAAGCACTGCTGCATGGAAACCCTGGGTTGCAACCCACAAAGGATTTCCACTGATGAAAGAGGTAGACAATTTTTGCCAGTTCCTCCCAGTGCTATTCCTAGGGGGCCTCCTTTCTCCAAAGAGTGTAATTGGGGGTGGCATTTGGGACTGCAGTGGAAGGGGAGAGGGAAGTCTTTCACCTCTGATAGAAATCTTTTCAGTGGAGATTTTTGCATGGGATCCATCCCATTTACAGCTGCTTCCGAGGAACACGTGTCATATAAAAATGAGTCCTTCAAATATGGCATTTACCATTTGACATGGCATAAGTGAGGATAACTATTCACACAGTCACTGCCCTCACTGCATTGAGCATTAAATGATCTAGATCCATTCAGTAGTGCACTGGCTCAGAGGGGGAAGAAGAACCAAAGTGAGTGAAGGATTTTTTGGTTGCCTAGGGTTGTCAACTTTCAGCTGGAGCTTGGCGTTCTCCTGAAATCTAGACATCTATTTCCCAACTCTGAAGAAAAATCTGAAATCTTTAAAAATATATATATGAAAGTGGAATTAATGCCATCAAAAGTACAACAGTGCTTGCGCAGACAAGGCATTTACCTCTGAGGGCCAAAGTGCTACTGCTACTACTCCTGCAGAGAGGCTCTAGGCCCAACTGCAGTGGCAGGGAATGCTGAGAGCCACTACTGACCTAGCCACAGTTGCAGGGAATCGCTGGGAGGGGCTCTGGGCATGGCCATGGCAGCAGGGAGCACCAGGAGTTGCTGTGGTCATGGCCACAGCGGCAGGGAGCACCAGGAGAAGCTCTGAGTATGGCTGTGGCACTGGAAGAAGTTCTGGGCATGGCTGCTGCACCAGAGAGCACTGAGAGAGGCTCTGGACCTAGCTACTGCTGGGAGCTGCTCCAGGCTTGGAGCAGCTCCCAGGCGCCATCACTATTTCAGATCAAGAAAACAGTGTGACCCCTCCTCCCCTTTAGCTACTGTCCTGATCCAGATTAGGCCCTTCTATGTTTGGGAAATAAATTTCCCTGCTGCCCATCTAGCTATGGAAAATGCGAACCGGATCAGGAGAAACTGGACACAACATGGCCAAATGTATGCAGTTTGGCCCTCAGTCCAACCCCTTCTCATCCGTATGTATTGGGGTTTTCTGTTCCAATGTGCCTCACTTTACATTTGCCCACTCACCTGATTTAGAGAGATCCTTCAGTACATCTTCACAATCTGCCTTAGCTTTTATTATTCTGAATAATTTGGCATCATCTGCAAACTTTTCTACTACACTCTTCTCCCCCAGTTCCAAATCACTGTTGAACAAATTCAATAGCATTGGCCCCAATACGGATCCTTGTGGAACCCCACTGCCTACTTCCTCCATTGGAAGAGCTGTCCATTTATTCCCACCCTTTGTTTCCTGTCATTCAATCAGTTTTTAATCCATAAGAGAACTTGCCATTTTATCCCATGATTGCTAAGCTTACTCAGGAATTCTTGGTGACATTCTTTGAAAGTCTAAGAATATAATATCTACTAAATTTTGTTCCACAGTCCCTTCCTCTCAACAGCCCTGTCCTAGTTATAAAAGCATTTGTTTTGGGGTAATAGTATCTGTGTGTAGTAAAACAGAAATCAAATGGCACCTTTAATATTAACCAAGTTTATTAAGGCTTAAAGCTGCTACTAAATTTCTATTTTAACAGACAAATGTGGCTACCTTTTGAAATTATTATCTGAGTGCTTAACTGATGGTTATACCCCTCCCTACCCCAAGTAAACCAAAGCCTCTGGAATGATCACCAAAATGCTTCACTCAACAATAGGTTGTTAATGCTTAAGTCATATGAAACCCTATTGATCAAGTTTTTCAGTGTAGCTTTTGCAAAGAAGAAATGGTAACAGCCTCAAATGCCACTGTGTATGAAGGAAGAAACCAGACAAGCCGCCTGCCAGAGTGTTCTATCCTTTTTGAAGATATCGTTACTCACCTGAAACACAGTTTGTGTGAGTTACCAACAGGTAAGGTCTTCTTTCACTTGTACCAATGCCTGAGAATTCTCCTTTCCCCTTAGGAAGCTTCTGGTGAAAGGTAGATGGAATTATAGCTTTATTAATATTGGCTGTATGAACCAGATCACTCCAGTCTTGTTCAAATCTTTTTATGTTTGCTGCCTTGGGGACCCAAGCTCAAGTGGAAAGGCAGCATTAAAATGTTTTAAATAAATAAGCAAATACTAACTTCTACAGGCTCTCTGTTCAGTACTGTCAGAGGTGTTTTGGTGCGGGAGAAAATCTGCACAGGAATCTCATGACTGGCTCTCTGGATATGTTATTTGGCCCTTAAAAACAGCTATGCTCTGATGTACCAGGGTAGTGGAATAAATTCTTCCCACTCTAGATGTATTGTCCCTGTCTTTTTTCCTACTGGAATTTAAGCAGTCTCAGAGAGTTCCTCTCTAAAGCCCACACTTCATCTGTGTCTCTTCCCTCCTTCCCCTGAGAGCATGCAATGTATGTGGAGGGATAATATAGGATTTACCAGGACAGTTATTAGGGCAGTTTTCCAAGTTCTAATATAACCCCCCTTTTCCTGAGATCTCTCCCAGAATAGCTCTCAGGAAAAGGATGGGGAAATAGTAGAACTTGGAAAATTCCCCTAGAACCAGTGTATTTTTGACTCTCATTAACTCTGTCTAAAATCTAATAGATCCTAGGTACCTAAGGGAATGTCACAGCTGAGTTTGGGGACAGAGAACAATTAACAGAGTAGCATTCATGGTAGCCCTGCAGATTAATGGAATGACATTGGCCAGACATCCCAAGCTCTCCCTTGGTTTTGTCTCAGAGCTGGACCACCTGTAGTGCTCTCCCCTGTTACATCAGTCAAAAAGCCCTCATGAATCATTCACACACTTTTTCAAATAACAAAACAATTGTGTGGGAGGGGGAGCAGAGTGCAGCTATTTTGCACTTAAAAGAGGGAGGACAAGAGCATCTCAGACAGCTGTGCTTCTGGTGACATTTTAAAATCACTTTTAAATGGTGGTAGTGTCCCTATGGTGGTCACAAGAATGCCATCATGTCCAGTTTGGCCTTTAGAGATATTTTTTAGAAAGAGAAATGCATTGCTTTGTTGTTGTTGCTTTAAAAAGGAGGGGCTGGTACTCATATAAGATTGTGACCATTTACACCAATCCCGCAATCAGGACTTGGGAGCCCCCTTCCCAAAAGGTGCATGCAGGTACTCCATACCAATGAGTACCACGACAAAATATGTGCTGAGGAAATGCTAGTGATGAATAACCCAAGTGCAAACCATGTGTAGACTTATACCAGTGTGTGAAAACCTGACTATATGCCACTTCCTAACTAAGGACTTGCAGTAACCAACATTTGAGCTACAGAAACTTTATGGATTTCAAAATAACATGCTGATTATCTGTAAAATTTAACTGTATACAATTATGCAAATAGGCTTTCTTAGCTGACTTCTTGTTCTTAATTTTAAAGCAATTCCACTTAGTTCTAAAAGGTAGCTGAACCTTGTGTGATACGAGCTGGAGCTCTGCTCAAACAAACTGAAATAATGTAGCATAGGGAAATCTCTTCATCCTTCTAGAGAATACTGAGTGTAAACTCTGTCCCATCGAATGGAAACCAGAAAAGGGAAAGTGCTACTGGTTTTCCAAAGAGACTAAGAACTGGTTTGAGGCCCTTGACTCCTGTTCCAGGAAGAACGCTCACATGATTGTGTTCCAGGACCTAGAAGAACTGGTAAGAGGCACAGTACGGCTTGAAAATCAATGAAGACACAGAAGGACTGATAGTGATGGTTTTCAAAGCCTATCTAGGGTTAGATGACACCATGTGTGACATGAGTAAAGTCTAGGGTCCCCCAGTCTCGTTTGTCATATAAATTGTCTAGTTGATTCTAACACAGACTAAGATTCTCTATAGAACAAAGCAGTAGACGTGCACCTTTAAGACCAACTAGGTTTTATTCAGAATGTTAGCTTTCGTGTGCTCTAAGCATCAGACAGCAGGATGGAATGGCAAGCAGTCCTAAATATAAAGTGGGCAGTGAATCAGCAGGCAAAATCATGGAAATGTCCCTTAGCAGATTAATAGAATCACAAGCCGGGGTTTTAGGACTGCCAGCCTGTGTCCACTGGGCTAAAAGAACAGAAACAGTAATAAATGCCAGAATAGCAGATTGATGTCCATTAAGTATCCTGCAATAAATGAGAGTCTGCTCTGGGTTAAAAGGTGGGCATAAGGTTATCAGATTCTCATATGTTAAGGGTAGAACTACACATCACCTCAGCTGCCACATGTTTGCATACATGTTGGGTAGTGAGAGCAAGTTTGGTAGAGTGGTTAGAGTATTGACATAAGATGTGGCTGTGTGAGAGAGGTGGCTGAATAGAGCCTGTCCTGTCCTCTCAACTGGATATTTCAAGGAAGTCTCCCCTCCAAGTACTAACTAAACCCTGCTTAGCTTTCAAGATCGGGTTTGCCTGCGATGTCCAGGTCAGGGCCAATTTTTTTCAATGAGACTTACTCCCAGGCAAGTGTACTTAGGCTGTGGCGGAACCGGCCCGATTCTGCCTTCAGACCCGGTCCCGTCAGCTCCCTATGGAGTCGCCAACTCCTGGAGGGAGCTATCTCTCCTCCTGCCCCTTGAGCTCGCTGCCACCACCTGCTCAGTCCCGGGGTTCAGATTGAGAGGAACAGGACTCCCAATCCCCCTCTCCAGCTGTGAGGCCAGGCCTCAAGGTCCTCTGCCACCCTGCACTTGGGTTTCA